>NW_010243143.1:30479-49320 GCF_000690775.1 Eurypyga helias | reverse complement strand
TAGAGTCTGGCAAAACTGGGGCCATCCCAGGATTTGGAAATGTAGCAATTCCCTTCACATTCAAAGCATTTCAGAGTCCACAAAAAGCCTAATATACCATAATGGCATTTTATTATGGGTACTCTATGCATTGTACAATAAATATGTTGATGACTCCCTTTGTACATGTATTTTTGTCAAGTGTAGTATCATGATCTTGCTTTCTAGTTCCCACTCAGGAGCTGGGTCAGGATAGTTGAATGAACTATAATCCACCAAAAGGAAAGTATATGGTGAAAAAATTGTCTCTTCAGGATCTGTGTAACTCGTCAGAGATAATTAGACTCAGAAACAGTGTGTTTCTGGCAGCAAAACAAGTTAGAGAGTACTAGCTACACTTCTGGACTATTATAAACTTTTTCTAATGTAGGTTTTATGGTCTCCTTCCTTCCAGCTCAGTGATTTAGATTTCACTTTGAGGGCAAAAATTCCTAGATTCAAACTGCAGATGAGCTGCTTCCATCACAGCTGTCTTGAAGACATTTAAATACTACATAGAAAAGTGCACTTTAAAACCCCAGATGTTTCCCCTGAGTACTTCCAGGAGATGGTTATGACACTCGTGGTCTCCAGAACACAGTGCAAAGCTCCACCAGAACCACATGGTATTTGGCCAGGCCTATAAACCAAATTTCTGTAATTAAGAACTAGTTGTCTTGTCCCACCTTCAACCATGCTTCAATTCTCAAGTGTGAGAAATGTGTGGTATGGTTTCTGACCTTAAACGAACCCAAATAAGCTAAATGTTTCTTAGAAGTTGCTTCACTCCTTCTTTCTGTCATTTTATGCAGTTCATCTACTGGCTCAATCACAGATAAACTGGCACAAATCAATGAAAAAGATTTCAATCTTAATTGGCTCTAATTCACAATGGAATAATTAATTGAACATACTGTATCCTGCAAAGCTGCTGTCCTTTGTTCTGCGTTTTTACTCTGCCATGTTTAATTGAATCTGGTAGTAGCTTATAATGGACTGCAAGTACTCTCTTAATAAAATAATAAAATTGTAAAAAAGCCTTGCTGAACTTCATGTGAAAAAAGGAATGTTTCCAGCAGCTGGATGGACTGTTACTGGTATATTTTTCCTTGGCTATTAAAGCAAACAGCTCTTACAATAGCCTTCTATGCCCTCCCCTCCTACACAAAGCCAGCAGATTTATTGGAGAGATGTAAGAAAGACATAAAGATACATTTAAAAAGACTCTGAACTGAACTGCAATCCTAATAGCAATGGAATCCAAAGAGACA
Organism: Eurypyga helias; assembly: GCF_000690775.1. Classification (NCBI taxonomy): domain Eukaryota; kingdom Metazoa; phylum Chordata; class Aves; order Eurypygiformes; family Eurypygidae; genus Eurypyga; species Eurypyga helias. The sequence goes on along the minus strand of NW_010243143.1, from coordinate 48,031 downwards.
ATTGTCTGAGAGATGTCCCAGCACCATCAAAGGCATATAACGCTGTTTTAGCACGTGCCTGTTCCTGTTGCAGAAAAACCCGAGGAATTATTCAGCTAAGGAACACTGCATCCATACAGGAGTAATTATGATCTTTTTATCAGGGCACTGTGATTTATTAGGGCACTCGGACTCTTATATTTCTTTTTCTTACAGAATTTAGACAGCTCACTAAATTCTGCCTATAATCGAGTCAAGTTAGTTGTCATTCAGCACTGCTTTTTCTTTCACTATTTGACTTGTGCATTACCCTCTTTGGTTGTTGGCAAGAGCTTGAAGATTTTCTTCTTTTTTTCCCTGAGTTTCCGCCAAATTCTGTGCTCCAAGTTCCTTACTCCTTCCCATGTGTCACATTTCTCACCACACAACTGTGGAACCCTTGTGTGGGTTTCTCTTTTTTGCTTTTTTTTAAACTCAGCTCATTTCAGAAATCTGAGTTATGGTGCAACTCTGCAAAAGCAGCACTGGTAGAACAGAGGTATTGAATTATTCTGGTGAGACATGTGTTGGAGGTGCCTGGGGCATGATGGAGTAAGAAAGTCTTATACGGGTTTTTCAGCTGGAGAAAATGTACCGTGGAATGACAGAAATGAATCAGACAGAAAAAAAGGTGATGAGCTATTAGGGCTGTTGAAAGGGAAATTCAATTGACTCTTATCTTTATACAAATCTCTGAGAGTCAGGCTTGAAGTTACAGTGAAGAGAGAGCAGAGACAGTGCTGCTAAAGTGCAGGGGGTTTTGGCTGCTTTTTAGCCTAGCCTTGTCCCTGTGTGTTAAATTATAGCTCTGCCCTACTTTACCATTTAACAGTACCACTGAGATGCATTTTCATTTACTTGTTCTTTTGTGTCGTGTGACATCCACTTTGTCACAGATGCAAATAAATATAAAGATTGCAGGGAAATAGTGAACCAGAATCTGTGTGTCTTGTTTTGAGCTAAGACCCTCTGCTTTCATGCTCTGATCTCTTCTTCTGCATGCCTTCTACCTTGTCATATTCAGATCATGCCTCATTTAGCTAAATTACTCAGGTCACCTTAGATTAATTGTGCAATTTGGCACTGATGCTGCTGATATATCCCTATCTGAGTGCTATGTCAAAGAAGTCCTAATATAAGCAGGATTTAAGATGATATCTGCTAGCAAACAAGAACACAGACTAGGAAATCTGGTATTAGCCATCACCTTGTTTTTATGATTAATTAGTGTATATACTGGAGTAATAATCCTGTGCATATGCAATTTTGCTCTACATTTTCCAAGCCCCATCCCTTCAATTCAACCTCCCATCCTCATTAATTTTCAGTGTGTGGTGCTGAAAATGTTCTCTTCCTACAGCAGTTTTGTTTTGTAAATCTATTCTCTTAATTAAGAATTTTGCAAACAGGATGAAAGTGGGACCATAGGATACATCCCTGCTAAAAAAATAGTCTATCCTGAAAAGCTGGCTTTCATATTCAGTTAAAATCAATGAATATGGGATGAGATTCAGTTGAAAAGTGATCCCAAATATTTTCATAGAAACCTATGCTGTCATAGAAAAGCTTTGAATGAAATTGATGTTGTTTAAAACATTATCTTCTTTCGTAGGCATTGCAAGTTAACTTGTCCCCAGAAACCCTAATCCAGCAATATATTTAAGCATATACTTGCTTTAATCACCTACAACAGTGAATGGGATTCTTGAACTGCTTACATTTCAGCATATGCTTAAGTATCATGCTCAGTTAGATTCCTGGTGTATTATGTCAATGTTAAAAAGTGTCACATCTTAGAAAATCACAATCACATTAAAGCTAGATTCTTTTCTTTGCTTGCCTTTTTATTATATGTTCAATATGTAACATTAATATTTATAAGCATATGGAAGGCATATTTACAAGCACTTTCCTGTAAATAAGATGCTTGGAATTATTACAGCATTTCTTGGTTTTATTTTTCTTAATCATTTTATGGTTTCATTCTCTGCTTTCCTGATTTTTTCCTGAACTTTCCCACTTGATGTTTGCCATTTCTTTAATACACTGAAAATAAACAGTATCCTTCCTTTTCTCATTTTGAGCTGTATACCCATTTGTTTCTATTCGCTTATTTCACTTGATTTTTTTTTTTTTTAAACTGTCAGTGATTTTCTGCACCTTTGGCTTTCATTCAGGCTTTCTTGTACTTACTGGTTTTCATGTGTTTCCCATTTTTACTAGCTCCATTGCTTTTCCTGATTTTTGCTATGCATCAACAGTGACAAAGAATGGACACACAATGTCTAAGGTATTTTCTTTGCTAAGATGACCAGGAGAAATTCTGGTCCCTCAGTATTTCTGACACGGTGTGCTTAGAAAGTGGAATGCAAACAGCAACGTACCCGAAGGATGCTTTTCAATGTCAGGTCTGTAAACACCTGCATACGCAGAGGAGGAGTAAGGATTTTTATTCCAAGGCAGAATCTTTACTCACCCAAAAAGAAGCACAGAGAATTAGCAGAATATGTATTTCCTGGGGAATGCTTTGGAAACATTAGAAAACTACATCTATCGATTTTACTCTTTGCTGCTTGGTATTGAAACTATGAATGTTAAAGGTCTTATCCTAGCAATGATCTGAAAAGAGCCTAAAAAAATCAACATGAAGTTTATTGTCTCATTTAAAGCTCTAATATCTGAAGGCTATTTTATTAGTTTCTGAGGGAACAAGAACCTTTGTACGGTAGCTTGATAGATGTTTTCAATGTTTATTCAGTTGTCCTGTGAACACCAAGAAGACAAAGAGGGTTTTTACTATCCTTTATGCTAGTTGTGATTGAAAATTTTTGGACGAAGTTGACAAAAAGAAATTAGTTCTCTCAGTCCAGATGCAGCCCTCTGTGAGACACCTCCGGAGCTGGTTTAGCTGTGAGGCAGAACAGCACTTAAAGCCAAACACCATGGACATATGAGGTCCTCGCTTCTGGGGAAGTCTTCCTGTGTGATTTGCCCTAAAACCAGGGAGTGTATGAAATCCCTGCTGCAGCCCTGTAAACCTGATATCCTTGTAGAAATACATGCAGCCAGACTGCCAATTTCAATCCCTCTTGAGAGCTTCTACTCTGCAGAAAATTCTGGCGTAAAACATTTTCAAACCAATTCAGTCTTTTGTGGAAAAGAACAAGGATTTTTCCACAAATTGGAAGCACTGCCTTTTGTCTAAATTATCCTTAACATCCCCCATTTGGAATTATAAAAAACCCAAAAAAATAGCAGCAGCAGATTGTTCTCATGCTATTCTTAAGTATGAGATGATAATTACGTATATTCCCAGGATAAAACAAAGCCAACTTCTTACATTCCACTCCTGACCCTCCCTTTAATATGTCACATTAACTAGATTAAAGTGTGTAACCTCTCTGTCCCTTAAATCACCCTTCTGAAAAAGTATGGAATACCATGCTTCGAATTATTTTTCATTAGTACTTAATGATGGAAGTATTATTTTCATGCTTAAAATTTGATTTTTTTTATTTTTTCCCCTTGCAAGGAAGGGAGAAGAAGGTGGGGGAGGGATTTTTTTAAATTGACAAGTATTGCAAGTTTTTCAGTGGAATCCTAATCTGAAATGCTGGTTCTCCAAAGGGATCACTAGCCCTTCTAAGCACTGCAGCAAGCCTAATTAAAGCAAATATTGAATCAGACAAGACTTACATGGATCTATAGTATATTGCTTTTTTGATTATTCAACACAAAGTTCTACTAACCTTGTTTTCACTGACCTGTAAGAAAAAATGCATTCCCTTTTGTTTTACTACAGTGAAATCTCATAATTCCTCATTTCTGCACACAAATACCCACCTCTTCCCTGAGAAATCCTTGTAATTTATGTAGAAAAAGGTGCCTTTCAAAGTCCAGATATACAAGAAATAAAAAAATACTACTCTTACTTGAAAAATATCTTGGGTTCTAGTTATGATTCTGTCCATGCCCAGGTCAGCTATAAATGTTTTGACCATGAATTCCGTGTAAATTATGTCTCGAGTTGAAAGTATGTCTGTCTTGTGATAATACCTGGGGTTTAGTTTGCCTGGCAGCTGAGGATAATCAAAGCCTTGTTTTGGATAAAATCAGAAAAACAATCCATATTTTGTCACTGATGCGTCAGTGCAAATAAGCAAGTAGGACATGGAGGCAATACTATCTTTTCATTTTAAAGGGTATGCTTTAGAGCTGCCTGACACATCGTTTAACATCCATTCAGGAATGCAGCATTCTTTGCTTAACACCGAACATTCATTTCTGTCTGAATTTCTCCGAATTCTTTCTTCAGCCGAAGACTAACCTGTATCCCATTGTATCAGGCAATTTCAGAGCGTGAATGTCTCTCCCAAATGGACTCTTTCCTTTAGAGCCTTATGCACCACCAAACAAAATAATCAGTGTCAGAGGTACAAGGCAATCATTTTATCTAATGCCACCCACTCCTCTTTTGTTTTCCTGAGAACATTGTGTGCTTTTTATTTTACATCCTCCTCTTCAGATCTGCAGATGTGAAACTTTAAATGCAGGGTATTAAAAAACACATGAAAATTACAGAGCTTTGCAGTCAAGCACTATGTGTCTACAATTCTACAAGGGAAGAGCAGAGATAATTTTACATGTTACTTACAGACATCCATGTGATAAAAAGAAAAATAATAACTTTTCCCACCAAAAAATGTAAAGATTGCTATCTGCATTTAATACCAAATGCTAGCAATTGGAAAGTGCATTAGTTTATATGAAATAGATAAGCCTTTAAAATGGAGGTCTAAAGGGACATTTCTATTAATGAAGGAAACTGTAAACTGAATATCAGAAAACGCTTTCTAACTGTTAGATCTGCCATAGGTAGACACAAGCAATGACACACCATGAACTCCAGGAACTCCATACCATTACAAGTTTATGAGAACTGGATACTGTGTTGGCACACCAGCCAGAGGAACAATCCACAAGAAAATCATCTAAAACCTAAGAAAAGTCCCTTCCATGTCTAATTCTACTGTTACGTGATTAAAAACCTGGTGCATCATAGCCTGCCATCACACCTTTCTCTTTTTTGATTTTAATAATAGATTGCAGTTAAAACTGTGGCTGCAGAAGTCACTTTTCCTTCAATGGGACAGAAATTCTCCCTTGGTACTAAAAGTATTGTTGGTGTAGGATATAGTTGGCCTTATATCTAACATGCTCAGAAATAAAAATAAGTAGCTTTTCTCTCTGTAAATGTCAGGTTTATTATAAGCGTAATATATTATTATTAATTGGTTTCCTATAGCACTTAGAAGTCCCAGCAGAGACTGAAATGCAATAGAAACAAAGAAGTATATTTGTTTAAGATTGAAATCTGTGAATGAGCGTGGGTGAGACCTGACCCTCATGGACTTTCTGCAATCCACCACTTTTTGCATGTGACTTGTTGAAGTGTTTTGTTCCACCAAACGGTGAAGCACAGATGCTGGAGCAAGGTCTAGACTTCTGGAGACTGAATTTACACAGACTTCAGGGAAATTATGATTAAAATGTACGCACATTCGAAGACAGATGTAACAGAAGTACATTTATTTACACTCCCACATAAATTTAGATCAACATAAGACACATACAATATGCAACACCTCAGCAGGATTAATTAACATCACATACATGTATGTATATGTATAGCATGAAGAACAATTAGTTGTGTAGCTTTTCCGTGGAAAAGGAACTGGATTTTACAGTGTCTCAAAATAGGTCAGTGCTATACTGAGAAATATGCGGAAGAGCATAAACTGCAAGATATGGAAGGATTCAGTTGCCTAAATGTCAGCAGGTAGTGCCATTTCAGACACCTGGGATACCTGAGAGCTCTGCATGGGTCAGATAGATGCCACAGAGGAGCTGTATGAGACACATCTCTTTGTGTAGAGGAAGACGGAGACCAGACGGGATAAGCCTACGCTGTCTGCATGGGTATTAGATGGCTACATGGCTAGAAAAAGCATTTATCTCTGGAATCATAGAATCACAGGATTGTTTTGGTTGGAAAAGACCTTTAAGATCATCGAGTCCAACCGTCAAACTAGCACTGCCAAGTCTACCCTAAACCATGTCCCTAAGCACTACATCAACTCCTCTCTTAAATCCCCCCAGGGATGGTGACTCAGCCACTGCCTTGGGCAGCCCATTCCCACGCCTGACAGCCCTTTTGGTGAAGAAATTTTTCCTAATATCAAATCTAAACCTCCCCTGGTGCAACTTTGAGGACATTTCCTCTTGTCCTATTGCTTAAGAGAAAAGACCAACATCCACCTTTCTACAACCTCCTTTCAGGTATTTGTAGAGAGCAATAAAGTCTCACCTCAGGTCTCCTTTTCTCCAGAATCACTATTCCAGAATTCATATCACCTTATTCTGGCATTTACAAGATGAGCTGTCTGCATACGTACTGACACAAGTGAGTCTTCCCCAGTATAGGTGTTGGAGTTCAGGATGCAATTTATCTGCCAGAAGCAAACATCCACTTCGTGATGAAAGCATTTATGCCCTGAACACTGCTGATTTTAAGGAGGTGACAGCTCTCTGGTGAATATCAAAGGAGTTTGGGGTGACTAGCTCATCTGTAGCCATCTAAATCATAGACACCGGAATGAAGTTCCAGTGGAGATGAAATCCCACTCAGTGTCCACATTTTGCTCACAGGGCTTGGATCAACCTAGAGAACTTACGGAAGAATAAGGAAATACAGTCTGTGAGAAATGAATGAAAGAAATTAATAAGCTGATACAGAAATGACTGCTGCAGTGTGAAGGGAGCACTCTATTCCTCAGACCAGTGCTGGAAAGTATTAGAGATCATGGATTTCAATTGAAGCAAAGGCATTATGGAAAAAACCCTCAAACAAGCCCTCTTCTGAACAATGTGGACAGGGAAAATGTGAGCATACTATCTGGGAAGCTGTGATGAGTCCATCACTGGAAATCCATGAGAAGACCTTAAACAAGCATCTGTCAGGACTAACACATCTGCTGTTGATGTCTTGTAGGGCAGAGGGATAGATGAGGTGGCCTCTGAGATCCCTCCCAACCATATGAGTCTATGACACAGAAATGAATAATTCACTTTTTAGCTTTGCAGAGATGTGGAAATAAATAGTAACTGAAAGTCTAATCTTAGAAAAACCCAGAAGTCTAGGAAAACCACATATAAATCATTGGTAATCCTGTAAGATAATTTATACTGCATTGCAAACGTGCTCAGCACCTCAACAGTTAGGCAGCTTTTCATAATACCTCAACTACAATTCAAATGTCAAGTGAAAACAGACTTGCCAAGCCTATCAACCAACAGTTTAGATATTTTCTAGGTGAATTGCCATATGAGTTTTGAAAAATAGAGGCAAGTAAGGTGGAGGAATAGTCCCTTCTAACCTGTAACGTGTCAAATCTTTGACTGTACATGATCCATCATTGTGACAAAGACAACATTCGAGTAATTTAAAGTCAGGTTTTTTGCTGAATCTACTTACTGCATAGTCTGTGCTGCAATTTAACATAACTAGGCACCCTTTTTAAAGAAATGGATATTTGAAGTATCCTTCCCCCAGAATAGCCCATGTTAGTTACTAGCATCAGTATTATTTACTCCGGGAACGTGCATGTGAGCAAGATAGAGGCTGTATACAACAGATAAAAAACAGATTAAAAACATTTGTTTTAAAAAGGTTAAACTGTGTATGAATAATTTATTCAGAATGCTCCATATAATTAGCAATACACGAATTATTTGGTAATAACTAAACCATTACTGTGCACTTTCTGAATTAACATAACAGCCTCTACTGTCAATCTGTGAAAATGGTATAAGAACTTAACAACAGTTTCTCAGATAACTGCTTTTGCATAAGCAGCTTTCGTGCTTCTGAAACTATTTCGCCTGGATTAACAGCACCAGGTGCCCTAGATATGAATATTATTTTTAACTGGTTTTAATATTTCTTTCACTGATTATTATCGTTGTCCACCTCTGTACCGAAAGGTTTGAACTACAATACTTGTGCCTAAAGCTTAACAGCTACCTTTCTTGGTGTGTTGCCAAAATAATGCATCTCTTCTGCTGTCTTACAACATTTATCTCAGGTTCTGAAATGTCCTTAGTATGAAATACTCATCATTTCAGAGCTTCTTTCTCTTGTGGCCTTCACCCTTGTGTTTATGTGGCTTTCATCATGGTACCGCATTAAAGGTACTGTCTGCTGTCTTCTTCCACCTTCCTTCAGTGTGGTGTGGTTTAAGGTGTTAACAAACATTTTTTGGCTTGTTTCCTTTGATCCCATTTATGCTTCCCATGGTGTACAGAAGATCTGGGAGGTGAATGAAGGGTAAGGACAGAGTACTGGTCTGAAAACTTGGACAGAAGTATCTCAAGAAATAAGAAGTGGCAAAAGCTGAACTAAGTTGCAAGCCAAATTCTCTCTTAAACATGTTCAAATAATGCTTCTAATTCCAGAAGCACAGACCTTTGCTGGTTCCTGAAATGTCACTGGATTATGAATACAGAAATTTCCAGATATTGTTTTTCCATCTCTCCTTCTTTTGTGCTCCAGCTCAGGCTTCACTGAGCTTGACTGAAGTTGTTTGTGTCAACACAACAAAAATTCTCTATTATTTGGGTGCATATAAAGGGGCCTCAGGGAGTTGGCAAGTTTTTAAATCTCAGATCTGTGGAAATACGCCAATCCTAACTCTTGATCTTGTGTTTCAAAGGAGGTTTATCTGGTATGGTATGTAGTTGGAGGTGACCAGTATCACACAATGAATTTAAAACTCTCTGCTTTATGGTGGAGAGGTCCAGACACTAATATTGGCATATCAAAGGAAGAAATCTAAGTGAAAGGCGCACATGGGGAAAGGGAAAAGCAGGAAGGGAATGATCCAACATGCATCATAAAAATGAATGAGAGGTGGCAAGTCAAAACCCAGACAGCTGAACACTGGATTTATGGCTGGACACCAGCGGGGGCCAGAGAAGATACGTACAATATGGTTTTACTGTCTAACTGTGGTAAAGCTGCCTGAATGGCAAAGGCCCATTTCTTAACAGCTTCTCTGATTTTGATGTCTAGTGTAGCATAGAAGATTGGGCATTGCCATGAGATGTGGGAAAAAAACCCTTCCAAATCAGACAGAATGGGGATTGAAACCTGACTTTTCCACTTCATAGAATCCTAGAATGGTTTGGGTTGGAAGGGACCTTAAAGATCATCTAGTTCCAACCCCCCTGTCATGGGCAGGGACACTTTCCACTTCCTAACCCTTTATCCCAGATGTGATGTCAACAAAACAGGCATCAGCTGCTATTTCTCTACTATAATGCCGTAACTCAAAAGTGTCCACATAGACCCTTCTGAGCTGCTATGAACTGTACTCTGCTCTTCCATTGTCTGTAAGCTGAAAGCCTTCCATCCTTGTTGCTTGCTTTCTCTTAATTCCTCCTTAATTACTGCAAACCTGTAAAACCCCATTAAGGAAAATTTAACAAGTACATCTCCAAAGATTTAGGCTCAATTAGACTGCGCATTTTGCCAAACATTATCCAAACAAGTTCTAACCAAATTTAGTTAGGAGCTACTTTGGTATCGTCCATTTCTCACTGGCAAGTAAGTCTGAAGAACACTTTTCAAATATATGATTTCTGCTGTTTGGATGCTCACCTGAAACCATGGACTTAATTTTAAAAGGTAATGAGTACCTACACAGGCCTGCTGATTCCAGATGGCTGAAGACCTTTGATGGTCTTTGAAAGTGCAGGATGTAATAAATCACTGAACATCCCAAAAGGAGGCAGCCAACATTGATGAACACCATTGACAATGTCTTTGTTTTTCTCCTAATTTCTAAAATTCATGCCATGGATACTTGCCCCTCTTGAGGGGAACTTGTATTCATGACATTAAATGTGAAAATATAAAGAACTGCAGACAGCTATGCTAGAAGAGGACCAAGGAAAAGACAGCAGAGTTCTCCCATGGAAACATGCAGTGTTATTGTGCATTGTATCTTGCTGTCAGATTTACATTTCAGAACTAAGCATGACACCCTAAGCGCGCCTGCTAAACCAAATGTGAATAAAAATTGATATTACAGCAGTTTTCTTACCAAGAAACCTCTATTAACAAAGTCCAATTTTGCTCCAATATACCTATCCCATGCTTAAGTGTATTGCAGTCTGCCTTATTTCTGTGTGTGTTTGTATGCCTGCTAAGATTTATAGTGTATAACCATCCAATTGACACTGCATTGGGAAGAAAGCTCTGCAAATACAATGAATGTACATAAAAATGTCTCCTGTAGGAAAGAAGGGGAAACTTCTTTCTGTTATATACTGTATGCAAAGCAGATGCTGATGCTGCTTTGAATGTTTCATGGGGTTTTTGATAGCATCTAATTTGCCTGTACTATTTACAGCATCAGTAAAAAGCATTCTTCATTTTACAAATGCATAAATGTCAGAGAAGGAAGTGGTATGTTTGAGATATCAGAGTTCTGTAAGCTCGGTCTCCTTCAGACTTTCAGGGAAATGCAATGAAAAAAATCAATAAGAAAAAAAAGATCAGGTCAACAGACTCCTTGTGATCACCTTTCGAGATCACCTTAGCTGTGATGTACATACATTTAATTTATAATGTGAGAAGGAAACTTTTGGAAGGAGATTTAACCTACCTTCCCCCTTACGGCCACTCATGTCTGGGCTCCTCAGTGTTATTCTGTCTTGAGAGAATTCTGTCATGTACTAAACAACCTGTTGAGTTTAGTGGGAGACATTCATAGACCCTTGCAAGATTAGGGTCTTTACCTTGGTTGTACCTGGATCAGAGATAGATTCAGGGACACATCATAAATATACTTGTGCCTGTGTATGTATCTCTCCCAAAATACCTCATTATACCTCTCCCCTCAACATACCTCAGCTGTAATGACATTCCACATTCTATGTTAAAAAGACATATTTTCAGATGATATATTTGTTGTTAATAGATGCAATAAAAATTGTAAGAATAGATTGTAGAGAACTGTTGAATGTAGCCCGTTGATAAAATACTAGCTATTAACTAATTTGAGAATCCAGAGAAATAATAAAAATAAACACCTCCTGCTAAGTCTTCGAAACATAGAATCATAGAATCATAGAGCAGTTTGGGTTGGAAAGGACCTTAAAGATCATCCAGTTCCAACCCCCCTGCCTGAAGGGGTCCTACAAGAAAGCTGGAGGTCATCTTGCAAGGGCCTGTAGTGACAGGACAAGGGGTAATGGGTTTAAATTGAAAGAGGGGAGGTTTAGATTAGATATCAGGAAGAAGTTCTTCACGGAAAGGGTGGTGAGGCACTGGGACAGGTTGCCCAGAGAAGCTGTGGATGCCCCCTCCCTAGAAGTGTTCAAGGCCAGGCTGGACAAGGCTTGGAGCAACCTGGTCTAGTGGAAGGCGTCCCTGCCCATGGCAGGGGGGTTGGAACTGAAAAGTGGTGTCAATACAAGTATCATATGAAAGATGTTAAGGGTTTGTCTACTGAGAAGCTGATCAAAATTACTGAGTGAAATTGTAATTTCTTGCACTTCTAATTAATTTGATTCTCCACCAACATGTCCACATACCTGCAGCTTCCTTTAAACTCTTCTGTTGTACTACATCTAAGGTATCTATGTTTCCATACTTTGGTCACATTAGATAGTTATGAAAGCACATTATATATACTTTTGAAGAAGCTGCATGTTTGTGCAGTATAAAATGAATACAATAATCTACAGCTCAGGACTCATAGCACAATTTCAGTGTCTAGGTTCCAGGTTTGTACTCAGAGCACAAAATCTCAGACCTAAGTGATAATGGATTGTTTTTAAAAGAGCATCATTCTGTTCTAAATATTAATTACATTACACACAGTGATAAACCTTTCCAAACTACAATGCTTCATCACACAAGAGCATCTCACTCTTTGCTTACAACTTCTACTCGTACTGTTAGTTTTCCAACTATTCAAACAGAAACTCTGTTTTGGTAACAGCTTGTTGAGAGAACTCCATGTTTTCCCAGTATGTACTTGAAGAAGATTAATGAGTCTTCCTAACATGCCAAGTCAATCTGTTCCCTTCTGTCAATCAACTCCCATAGAACAAGTACGTCTGTATCATTGGCTATATTTTCATGAAGATACACTGCAAAAGTTTAATTAAAGCACCAACCACAACCAATCATGAAATACATTCCAGAACACTATTTAAGAAATAATTGGGTAGATATTACATAAGCCTTTTTATGAAGAACTTTTCCTTCAAGTGGTCAGTGAGGACGAAGGAAAGAATAAACAATATGAATAATTTGACAGACTATTTCTTATGGCTGAATTTCGATTTCTGCTGTCAGCTGGTTCAGCCTATTTTTGAAATTGATATCTACTTGCAGCATCCTACTTGTCTATTGTACAAGAATAAATAATTTACATTTAAAGGGAAGTACAATAGCACGCTAACCGTGCTGGCTGGGGAGAAGGAGAACAACTTCTGTGAATAGGAAATGCGGATGACAAGTTTTGCAGGACTGAATTTTCATGTCAGCAAGGAACAAGGTATCAGCCTATTATTTTATATCAATTTTTAAAGAAAGAAATTAAGAAACAAGATGGGTATTTCTCATTGTTTGAATTACATGGAGCTCCAGGGTGTGCAAGACGCTACCATCACTGGTGCAACTGCAAAACTGTAAGGTGGTATAATGCTACCTACACTACATTGCATGCAACCTGAAAAATGTAGAATTTAGGTCTCAAACAGCTGAATTTGCCACATTACAGATTAACTATGGGTGAACCCGAGTGCAGATGAATTAACCAGGACAGTGAGAACTCACACTGAGGAGGGAGTAGTCCTCTGCGAAGGCTGTAAGAAGAGTCAGGGTAATACCCAAGGGGAAGTCAGTCATGTTAGGGACTGGAGTAGAAGCAAAGAGGAAGAAGATGAAAGAAGTTCATCTGTGAAAGACTGAGTATTGCTTACAGAGGCAAGAACATGCAAGTCTGAACACCATTCCTACTTAAGTTTTGCAGTCATCAAAAGCTCTCCTCAAAACATAAAAATAGAAATAATTAGGATGTAAAAATATGTGTATATATATATGCATGTGACTTGAACTGATTGTTAATAGCTGTAATTTCTTTTGTCCACCAGAGCAGGACAGCTTCTAATCTGTTTTCTAGTTACCAAGGAGGTCCAAATGGAATGAAAATTTAGTAGGACCCAGAAAAAGAGAGAGTTAAGGCACTGCAGACAATTTCAACAGCTGAAATGCATTTATTTTTTCATAAACAGTAAATATTGGTCAATTAACCTCATATAGAACACTAAGAACAAGGAATGATTATGCTTGCAGTGGTATTACATCACTGAGGGCAAAAACAGTTGCATGGCCTGTTTCAGAGAACATATATGTGGTCCCTACCCATCACAGTCATTGAAGTGGAACTAGACTACCCCATCTCTTCTGGTGATTGAAGGTGTAGCCCAAAATTTTGAAAAAACTTTCAGTAGACAAAATTCCTGCAGGGTCATGGGGCTTTGTCCCGTACCACAAAGGCAGCTGGTAGCAGCTCTGGCACTGTCCAGCACTTAAAAGTTGCTTTTCTGGCTTTTTTTTTTTTTTTTTGTTCTACATTCATAGGCCAAGAACTTCTGGTAGACCCAGCCTGGTTGCCAGCTAACTTTAAGCTGATCCTCATAGTCCTTCTGGATGCAGGATCTGACTTCAGTCCTCTACTTGTCTTGCAGTTTCTCTGTCATGTCATCTGCTCTTGTTCCTCTAGAATGGGCAGAATTTGTTTGGAACTTGCATGGTGAAAGCATCCTGGGTCAATGTCTCTCCTTTATATATGTCTATGAGAAAAAGAAAAAAAACCCAATAATGTCATTCCTTTTCATGGAAGACAGAAGACAACAGACCACATCACTATCCAGACATGGATATGAGACATCTACCCATGGGTCAAATTTTGTAACTTTGCTTCCAGAGACCAAACGTGATTGTGTTACCGTAGAGGTCATACAAAGGACAGAAAACTACAAGTAAATGTCCGAGAGTGTAGTAGAAATGGCCAAGAATGTTTTGCATTTTTATAATCTATAGGTTATACTTTGGGGATGGAGCAGAGTGATGGAGCTGACCTGTTTTTGTGGTATGAATACTATTTCAGGAAGAATCCATGAGAGATGAGTGAAACAGTGCCCCCCGCCCTCAGTGTTATGATGTTACCATCCCACTGGTCAGTTGCTTAGTAAAACCACTGCCCTGTGAGGGGATTTAATGGTCAGACTTGATGATCTTAAAGGCCTTTTCCAGTCTAAAAGGTTCTATGATTCTGTGATTATGCAGAAGTTACTCCAGACCTGAGAACTAATGTGGATCCTGTCATAGAGATGGAAGGAAGGACAGGAAAGGATGGTACAAGGACAGGAAAAATGCAGGATTGTGATCTGAAATGTGAGGAGCTCCTCCTAGATCAGGCATGGGAATGTCAGCAGAAGATGGAATTTGATATGGCTGAGGTATGTGAGTGGACTCGAGACGGAAGGGTGAGAAAATAGGGTGAGAAAGGGCTGCTGCTGCTGTGTATCACTGGGCAAAGATCTAATTCGACAGTTAATTGATTACATGTTCTTTTAGAACATAGTTATTCATCTCTTCGGAGCTCTGGTGAGCAGAACCAAGTGGCCCAGCTCAGACATACTTTGGTCGTCAGGAGAGGGAGAGACAGGAGGATGCTGCAGGCGGGGGTCATCTACTCAGATCAGAGATGACCAGACTTTTTAAAGGTGCAGGCACTGAAATGTGTGGGGCTGGCAAAGTTGGGCAATAATATTCCTGGTCATGACACAACTGCTTGCTTGGAGAACTTCCATATTGGTTTGTTTATGCATCTCTGCTATCTAACTAAAGGAAGTTTCTGTTTTTATGTAGTTAGAGGTCCAGAGCAGGCTGGGGAGGGCATCAGTTCCTGAAGTCATGGTGTGAAGATTTAATACCAAAGGGAACCCTGACACGCTCTAGTTGCAGTTGTCGCACCCAGAGTGCCACATAGATCATCTGGTCCCTTGGCAGGATCCGTGTGTCCCACTTGCATGCCCCCTCTTCATGTCCCCTCCACCAGAAGTGTACTCACCAGAGGCCAGGTCTTGGGTTGTGGAAGAGGTCTGTCTGTGCCTGGAGAAATCTGGGAAGATCATGTCCTGGACGATGTCACCAGGTGTGAGTTTAGAAGTGGGCTGAGTCTGAGATGTGGTGAGGACCCCTTGCAAAGGTGGCCCTGGGATTGGACACTCATCTCTGGCCTGCTGACAACAGACTGTGAACACTTAAATATTCTCTGGTGACCTGTCCTCCAAGTATCTTGTGAAAATCATCTTGAAAAGTGCAGCTCACAGCCCTAACTGGCACAGTCCTTTCTCTGTAAGAAAATTTCTGCTTGTTTCTGAACTGACCATTGCTCTGTTGACACAAGCCTCCGTCTCAGCCTGGCTTCTGAAGGTAGTGTTTTGTTTTCCAGAGTTTTTCCATAGACCTTCTCAGACAGTAACCTACACCATGGTTTCATCTAAGGGCCAGTCCTGTGACCTGCTGTAGCCATAACAGTGGGTGCAGAGTTCCTTCACAATTATGGTTCGTTTGTCGAGGTGTGCTGAAAGTAGATAGCCTTGGGATGGGTGGACTGACAAGGCAAGAGCAGTCATGATGATGTCATTACATCTATAGGACATGTAAAGACAGAACTTGAGCATAATGTCCCCACCATGACTAGATGATCTCTAGAGGTCCCTTCCAACACTACCACTCTGTGAATCTATAAACTTTTCCTCCTAACTTGCCTTCCTAAGCCACCAAGGGCTCAAGCTGTAAAGCAAGCAACTGGGAGCCCGGACTCTAGCGCAGATTGAAACCCAAATGTATGTGATGGTATATACATGTTTTATGTTACTTGCAAGCCTGGCAGCACATGTTCATGGGGAACAAGAAAGGGTTGTCTCCTCAGATGTCCCATACAGCAGGGATGCAGAGCAGGAGGCTGCCATGGAAAACCTTAGAAGAAGCTGCAGAGTCCATAGCATTCTGCTGAATCCAGCAAGGGAGCAGTTTCTCTCCGCCGAGGTTCCCAGGACTGAGTGGATTAGAAGAACTCTCCTCTCCAAGGTTATATTTTGCTCTGTTTCCTTTAATGTTAGCAGCCAAAAATTCTCCTGTTGAGTGTAGAATGACATTTCAAGATTTTATTAAGTAGGTGTAAGTATGCATTTCTTCACTGAAATTTCAATTAGGATGTCCCGAGAGAAGCCTTAAGAAGGGTTGGTGGCTTTTTTTTGTTGTTTTGGTTGGTTTGTTGTTATTTTGGTGGGTGGTTTTGTGTGGGTGTTCCTTTTTCTTTTTTTTTTTCTTCCTTTTTTTATTGGTGTTGGTTTGGTTTGGTTGTTTGGCTTTCTTTGGTTTGGTGTTTTTTTTTTTTTATGCTTTAAACTGGGCCTTTTGCTGACAAACAGAGGAAATGAAAGGTTCTTATTTATAAGAATGTCTGAGGCACAGAGCATTAGAAATACCATATATATTAATAAACAGTTTGATAATTCAATTGCAGCACTGAACAATTGCAGAAGCCCGGAACAGGCCTACATAAACTGCCTGTTTGTGTGCACGGTGTGGTTAGGATATGTCTAGATATCTGGTAGGCTAACTTAATGTATGAACTGTTCTTTAAATTGCTGATTATATCCTTAGGCAGGTCTTAGTGAATTAACAGGACTTGTTGATTGGTAAGAAATAATCACGAATCCAAGTTTGCACAGTGCTCTCTTACATAAATACTTGCCTTAAAGGTAGCAAATTTTAAATGAGTGAGTTAAAACACATAAAATATAAAGTATATCATCAAAAAAATTAGCAAATCTAATTTAGCATTAAAATACTCAGAAACTTAAGACTCATTTACATTCACACCATTTAATGAGGGGAGGCCAGACATTTCTCAGCCATCCAACAGGTCATAACAGAATAAATAACAACCTCTCATCCCAAAACTTGTTCTCATTCTTCTTGAAAGACAGTTTCTTTATAATCAAGTGAGATCAATACCCTGAGTGATCAGAATGATACATTTAAAGAAGGCACAAAACCATGTGATAGAAGTTAATTAAGACTGAGTGCCCAGGTGATTTTTAACGACTCATTTTTCTTTAGGGAAGTGAGAGAGGTGGTGATAAATTCTACCCCTGCCTTCTCTGTCTTGTAGCAGATCAAGTATATGAAAGTAGTCCAGAGTTACTGGTTCTACTTAAAAAAAAAGAAAAAAAAAGGACAGAAAAAAGCCAGATAGATTAGCTGTTGGCCTTACTGCATAATAAACAAGAAAAAAGGATTCATGTGTGGCAGGTGCAAACTTACTTCTGCTTTTCTGTGAAATTTAAAGACAAGACTTTAGGAAAGGCCACTCTATATA
>NW_010243143.1:12570-30466 GCF_000690775.1 Eurypyga helias | reverse complement strand
CTAATAAGAGCAATCTTCATGCTGAAACTACCTTTGCATGTCTGCAGTGTAATAAATCTGGTACCTGCTTATAACACTCCAGAGTTTCCAGCACTTGAGCTCTAAAAGACATAGTCAAAATGTTTCATGAAGTGTAACTTTCACAACTCTTTCTTAATAATTAAAGAAACCTCTCTAACTCAGTTCACATGCTCCATTTTTTGATGCCACTCAGAAATAAATTGTATGTCTGCTTAAGATTCTTCCCCAGCACTATTAGAATCTGTCCAGTAAAATGATATGAACTAAATTTGCCATAGTGCTAATTTACATTGTCATTAATGAGAACACAGTTTTAAACCACAGAATTAGATGTACTATTGTGCATCCAGCTTATTTCGGCTCTATTCAGGGTGATAAGGCATTCTCTAGACAATTGTAATTATGAGTAATTTGTAAAAGTAATAAGAACTGCTTTTTATTACAGGCAATAAAAATCAATTCTTCATTCAATTATCTTTCCTGGCTATGATATGATAGCTGCCCTGAGTGAGTGCAGCAGGAAAAAAGCTGCACTAAGTTCGAAGGACAAGAACTATTCAAGACAAAGGGAATAGCATTTAAAAAAACAAAATTCTACCAAAATTTCATCTCAATTTCAACCCCAAATTCACAGATATTCATGTAAATTTAAGCATAAGACCACTTTCATTGATTCAGTGGGATAATTCTTGTGGTTAAGGTGAAGCACAGATGTAAATCTTTGTAGAATTTTGCATGTTATTAGCTTCCATGAAAGAAAAACGTTTTGCATATTTTGATTTTTTCATAACACTTTTGGTTCAAGGAGAATTGAAAGTGAGGAGCAAGGGTGGCAAATTTTACTTTGGCGGTGGGACCTGATTTTTTTTTTTTTTAAAAATCTTAGCCTCCTAGCCAGTCTGAGGGAAGGATGGGTAAAGAAATGCAGGGCCATAAAGATATTCAAGCACATATTTCTGATTAGGTGACTTTCTATGGTAGTACTCATTTCCTCATCTGCCAGAGATGTGAGATTTTCATGGAAGTGATAAATTGAGTCTCCACTGCAGAGGGGATTTGAGGATGGGCCACTACTCCACAACCTTTGCTCTCCTTCTTAATAAGGAGAAGACATGGTACATTTGATGATTGAATTTTGATTCAGAACAATAAAAATGAACCTCACTGGGTCTGCACAAAGAGAACCACCTTATAAAGGCTGTTTAATGGGCAAACAATTCAAGGATTAGATGAATCTAAAAGGCTATTTGGGAGCCCATTTTTCACAACCTCTCTAGTCTAACACATCAGTAGTAAGATAGCAGTGGATGTCAGCTGAAGTCAGGAGCCATTTGTGGAGCATTTTATTAAAAAATCCTATAAAATACGTGCTCTGGATCATCTTTCTTATAGCCTTTTCCAAATCTTCATCTGCTTACTTGTTGTATATCTCCTTTTTCTTTCAAATTTTATGTATTTGAGTTTTGTATGTCAATTACTTAGAACAGATAGAAAGAACAGTAAGAAAATTTCTGGTTAATACTTAATATAAAATTTCTAGTTCATTTATATTTGGGAAGACTGAGTTCTATGACATCATGGTAGCCTCAAGTTTGTAGTCAGATCCTTCAGGATTTCATCCTTTGAAGGATCCTTTCATATCCTTCTTTGAGAAGAGTCATATTAATTGGCAACTTCTACCTATAGCAACAGAAATGGAGCTACATTTCATAGGCAGAAGTTACTAACTTCTTATTTGTCAAAGTCTGTTGATGAGAGAGACAAGAGGATAAATCTTTTCATATTCAGCTAGGGATTTCAAGATACCTTAACGAAAATGATCTACCTGAGAAATTTCTTCCATCCACCGTTCTAGTTCTACAAGAACTAATACCGTTGAATTAGGCTTCACCCTTGCCAGTTGATAACAAACTTGAATGAGCTGACAGCATATCAATATGTTGGCAGCTTTGAGACATCCCCTTTTAGAAAAGTCATATAGCATTTATGTTCATTAAAACAATTAGCCAAATCAATAAAATACTGTCTCATATTTATAAACATAGATGTTATATCTTGGGAATGGATTCATTTTTGTGATAGCTACTTTGTGTTTCCAAGACACTATCATTTCTTCCCATTCAAAAAAGGCTTATGTTATTTTAGTCCAGAGTGATATATAACTGTATGATTTAACTTTTAAAAGTTCATCTTGGTTTTCTGCAAGGGTAACACAAATACATAAAAACACAAACACAAATAACACAAAGTTATATGTAGGAGGAATTCTACAGTCTTGGGAAAGCAGATGCCTAACAACTCTGGTTTACCATAAATAATTTTATATCAGACAATTAAGACAAATCTACTTTTTCCTTACTTTTTTCTTCTTTCCAAGGTTGCTACTTCTTCGCAAGGAGTAAAGTCGATTTGTTCAAAAAGCTACATGTCATCTGCATGAATAACAGCGTCAAATTTTCCTCCTTGTTCACTTTTTCCTCTTTTCAGTCAGAGGACCCTGCTGAAGTGTGGTGACCCAGGGGTGAGCAGTGAGGTAACATGGTGCTTCCAGAGCACTTGTCCTGCTGCTGTGGTCAGAGCTTGCTCTGCTCAGCATAATCCACCTGGAGAACCTCCATTTGCACAAATCCTCAAGCAGTTGCACTCCCTTGGCTTTCCTGAGAGTGTAGGAATTCAGTCTAGCTCTCAAACGGATTCAAATGGATCGCTCTTTGGCAAAGCTGCACGGAAGTAGTTTAAAGATCAGCGTTTTTATAGCAATTATCTCTCTTCCTCCTCATGACAGAAAAAGGGAATGAAACTACTGGGCCTACATAAAGAACCATGAAGAAACAGTAGAGGCAGAGGCCACTAACCACTAGACTCAAAAATCTTAAAAGAAAAACCTCTCTTCGGCTTGAACAGCATGGCTTTCTAGGGCAGAATTCTGCCTCTTTACATGAGAGTCGTTCAAGCAAATGTAGATATCTACAAAACAGGTTTTTAATGTGAACAAGCAGTCTAGACTCTCCGTTTGGAGAGGAAATGTATTTTGCAGAAACAATATCATCCCGCAGTAGATATACCTAAAAGAGATCATATCCTAAAAATGCCTGATTTTCTCTGTTGACTATAAAGGAGAAACTTGTGGGACTAGCTGGAATGGAGACCTCTACGTTGTAGTTCTATGAATTTGGGTGAGATGAACCTTATTGTGGGTCCCCGTGTTTCTTAGTATGTTCAGACACTTGGGGATTTAAATCCATTCTTTTCCTGGTTTCATGATGTTCGGCATTCAAGATCTAAAAGATAAATGTAAAAGGGAAATCTCATCTATTTTTAACATTTTTTTTTTTTTTTGCTTTAGCAGAGGTTTTAATTCCTGCCTTTTCTTTAAAGTTGTATGCAGTACGTCTTGAAGTACTTCCACCTTATGTCCTTGACAGAAATCAGAAAACTTTCTGGCTTTCTCGGATTCTGCTTTATCTGTGATAACTGATATATTTGTTCCAACTGTTAAAATAATGTGAGGGCTGGTTTCAAGTATTTCACAAGACTTTATTCTAAATCTTTCTGAAGTCTTCTACGTTATCTGCTCTGCCCTGACTTGTATACCCTCTATTTTTCTATGCACAATCTTTCCTTTCTTCCTCATTGCTTCCTGACTATTGCTTTTTGCAGATCTATTTCTAATTGTAAGATTTTCCCACTTTTTTCTCTAGATCACAGCTGATACTGCCAATTGGTTGACATCCCAGGGACATTTTAGAAAACTTATTTCCAAAACTAAATCACCAATGCATTAGGAGTTTTTCATTCTTCTTCTCAGCTCTCCATCTTCTGCATACCCTGCACATTCTTAAGTTATAAAATCCAACTAAGCTTTTTTTGGGT
Source organism: Eurypyga helias (assembly GCF_000690775.1). Lineage (NCBI taxonomy): Eukaryota > Metazoa > Chordata > Aves > Eurypygiformes > Eurypygidae > Eurypyga > Eurypyga helias. The sequence continues at coordinate 26,572 of NW_010243143.1, read as the reverse complement.
AACAGCTTCTAAAAGCACTGTCTTTAGAGGAACATCCAATTCGCAAGTAAAGAAGGTGCTCTTGGAAAGAAAAAAGACTAAGGGTATTCTGTACTGAACAGGAGTACAAATTTACTACCCACATCAATAGACACAACTTGATTCCCTTTAATCTTTCACAAAATTCTGATTGTCATCAGGTATGTTTGGAATAAAAACCCCACAAAACATCAACATGAAATATTTAGGCTTTTAGAAAAAAAACAGTGTGAAATGCCATAGTGAATGAACTATATTTCAGAGTATGAGGTGCTCAGCTCCCGTGTCAACAAGAGGTCATGCTCTCCTGCCTTCAGCAGCGACTCTGAACATAGCCTACTCCCAAAAGTTCTCCAATGCAAAATGTCATAAAAATGGGTCCTCATTATATTGGCAAGATCCAGTTTTAATATTGGCAGATGTAATGCAATCTTACCCTGCATCACGGTTCCTCCATCCTGAGATGTACCATCCTTGTTATTCCACTCCTGAAATTCTCTTTAATAGAGAACTTAGCATTTGCATAAATTCCCTGAGGATCTAGGAATGAAATGTTCCAAGGCCCTGCGGGGCTAAGTGTGTATGGTGAAGTATATGAATAAATCTGTCAGTTTTGAATCATTAGGAACGGATGGCTTTAGGGTTGATTTTAAATGGGTGCCAATATATCTCAGAGTTTTGCTAGAGACGGAGGATGGGCAGGATAAGCTTATATTATTCTTCTTGTTTGGATAGGGTTACTGGGTGTGTTACCAGGGATTGTGTGGGAGTTAATTGTATTAACAAGGAAAGAGAGAAAGCCAAGCAGCGTCTGTTGAATGTCATAGCCATTTTTTTCCTATTTTATTGCAAGCAGTCTAGGTGGCATAAATCAGTACTGGCTCTGAATTAAAAAAAAGACTTGCAACTGTCTCATATAATTTTTTTTTCCACATGAATTAAAGACAAATCATATAGGTGGGAAGGAGGCAGTGATTGAAAGCACTGAGTTTAGGTATGTATTATCTCAAATGTATATTTGATGGTCTTGTTAATGGGAATATGAACTGCTGGTACAAGTCACAGGAAAGTAAATCACTTACATTGTCTTAGAAGTCAGAACTTTCAGACTGAATTACATAGGCTGTGGCCAAAACACCTTTCAGTTCCTAAGGTAAGGAATAGTCTTGTACTGTCAGTCTTTGCTTTGAATGTGATGTGCCTGGCTCTCCCTATGATTCTATACATTTAGGTGAGCAGCCTCTAAAGAATCCACAAGGTCTGTTATTGAAACACCAATGGTTTGATTGGTTGATGTGCTAAGCACTGCGGTCTACACATTATTTGACCTGAACTTGGAGTGAAAACCATTTCTAAAAATCAAAGTTGATTGACTGCTGTTGGGTTCATAAAACAGAGGTAACAAAAAAACCCTCGTGTGCTAAATTAGCTGCCCACAAATGCTTAAACTGGCAGAGCTAAACACAAAAATACAGTTCTATCTTGAACTGAAACGCGAAACCTGTAACTAGGGACAAGGACAAACACTTTATCTTCTGTGGATCACATTGGCACTGAGGAATACCAGTGATGCATACTTGTTGTTCCTTGCCTTCAGAGTCTTTGTCTTAGACTCAGGATACTGGAATAATGATACTTAAATACAATTTATCTTAAATTTCAGTAAAATTCACGAGGCTTGCCAGGTTGTCATCTCCAGAATGCCCCAGACGGACTGGAATGCCACTGTGTTGTGTAGGTGACAAAGCGCTCAGTGTTTCTAGTAATCCAAAGGATGTCTTGTGAAGGTGTATTCTCTAATGGTGGACTCATTTGGATAGATATCAAATACACAGATATTTAAAAAACCCTAACCCCCTGAGATTCAGGAACAAGGGAGAGCACATACATTGTCTGCAAAACTGTGTGCATTAGGCTTTTGCATCATAAAATGATATCAGAGATCTTGTCCAAGCATAAGTGAGCAGATCGTTTGTCATGTAGTAAGATTGTCAGCTTTTCTAGTAGACTATAGGGAATCTTCCTCCTGTGTTCTGAAATTTTGGTCTCATCTTTTTTTTTTTTTTTTTTTAAATAGTTTGTTGCAGCTGTGTATTTTATGTCAAAGCAGAGTTCTGTGGAAAAATGCCAAGTCTTCTTAAGCATGGTGCTCTTAGAAAATATCTTCTTTCTTTTTTTCTTTCTTTCTTTTTCTTGAAATTACACTAACACAGGTTTCTATCAGAAATGAACTTGGCTTCCTGCCAGTTTATCTGATAGAAGCCCAGATCTTCCATGGCTCTGGGAAGCCTCAGTGCATCAACTGCCTTCAAAGCAGAGGTGCTTAGGCTTTTGGCATCCTCAGCTTCAGCACAGTCCAGGCATGTGGGCTGCTTTAGGGTTTTAGAAGTTTCTGCACTTCCCAGGAAATTCCAGAAGTCTGGCAGCTGAAAATACCCCCCAAAACGGCTGAGTGGGCTAGGGGATATGAGGAAAGAAGGTAGTCAAGAATGAAAGAGGTTCTGAGAGTTTATCTGACCTGGTCAAGACAGAACTCACAAACTTGTCGCATCCTGAGCTGGAAATCCCCCTATTATTTTTCTTTATTACCACACCAAGTGGCAGCTCTCAGCTTTTCTGGATTCCTGCGAATATCAAGGTGAGCTTCAAAATCCGTAGCTCTGGGGCATCTCACCCTCACAGAATCCCTCAGAGTCTCCATACTGCTGGGCATCCCTATTTCTATTCCACTGTTGGATTTTAGGCACATACGTAGAAACTGTGTCTCCAGGTTTTAAAGATACTTTTTTAAAAATGAAAAAAAAAAAAAAAAAAAGGGGCCCTGGTAAAAAAACCCAGCCACTGATGACTGATTCATTTGTTTTTGACACATTATTTTCCTAATGTTTTATTGTAATAGCCTAACATTTGCATGAACATGAAATCCAGGAACATGGGCTTTTAATAATCAAACTGCTAACTTAAGTGTCATAGCAGTATTTGGGTGATTAATGAAAGGTGTTTATACAGCCAGTTATTCTGTTTCATTTCAGCAACTGTGCAAAACTACTTACAGAGAGTATGACATGTTGCTCCCTTTATAGAGCAGTCTCCATATGTTCATTAAGGTGGAAAAAAACAAGGAAGCTAAATGCAGGTGTCAGCTGAAACCTGCAGAGGATCACTGCTTCATTGGATTGTGTTTTCTTCTTTGATTTGCAATTAACATATTTCTGGACTTCAGACATATTTCGTCTATTGTCCCTGGGGTATCAGCATTTTGTTTATGTGGTTTGATTTCTTTGTTCCTTTGTTTTTTGCTTTTTAAGGCTTACATTTTTACTGACACAAAGAAAGATGTCTGAGGGCAGCAAAGTATTCTGCTGCATTCGACTGCCAAGGGATGACATACTAGGATATTTGTGTGTCTCACTTCTTTTAAAGCACACAGTTATCTTTATGCTGAGGACCTTGAAATCTCATGGGAAGACCATCTCAAATGAGGAATCAAAACATTTCGGGCTTCTCATCAGAACTGTGAATTGAAAAATAAGCACTTACACACCGCATTCACTCACCTAACTGAGGGACTTTCTTCAGCTTTTCTTTAATGACAAAATACAGCAAGTTTTTGTATTTGTACCATAAGCGACAAGGTGCATTGCATGAGTCTGAACTGCTGCAACCATCCCAAAAGTATCCAGTATGGCAAAGTTTGAGAAAATCCTGTCACTGCACCTCCTCCCTCTTGCCTCCTGTGACCCATCGCCTCCTCTTTCTCACTCAGTTCTCTCTTCAGTGTCCCTACAAAGGAGTGGGCAGTGTTAATGTAGTGAGGCTCCTGCCTTGACTTGTAAGGTTAAAAATCAGAGAAAAGCAAGTAAAAACATTCTTCTGTAGTGGACATCATGAGAGTGAGTGGTGGGACTAGCTGATGTCTGGATGGAATTGCTACAGGTCATTGTTTCTGTCCTCCAGCTCTCCAGAACTCTGGATGAGAGAGGCTGTTTGCACATTGGCAAGACTTGTGGCATTTGGAAGGAGGCAGTTTTCATGCTTAGCATTTCCATGTTGAGAAGATAGTGTTCCTACTTGGAGAGGGGAAAGTTTGTCACCTAAAATCCTGGGAGGAGGAGGGAAGATAGTTTCCCAGATTAACATTAACAGGAGTCAATATGATAGCCAAAAAAACACATGGAAATAGAATGATATGGATGTGCCATGAGTGAGTAAAGACATTTTTTCAGGATTCACTGTTGTTTCACAGACTTCCTTCATCCTATAATGTTTATGCTGGTAGAAATGTCAGTTCATCCTGGTAGATGCATGCATCATCCATTTCTTGGACATGATAATATCAGTAAGGCTCATTTCTATGTACTTCACTTGGCTTCCTTCTGCAGCTCCTTGTCTCAGATTTTTGTACCAGCTTCCTCTATAAATATGGGACTGTATTACATGCTGTCATGTAGATGTAGATGTAGATGTAATTTTATTCTTTTGCCTCTTTGCTGACTTAATTGGGGTTATGGTATGACCAAGGAAAGGAATCATGGGAATTTTCCTGCTGTTTTTACTCATGTCCTTATCCAATATAGTCCTAGAAGCTTCATAAAAACATTCAAGAAACCGAAACTTGATGGACAAAGCTACCCCTTCCTGAAGAACTATAGTCTTTTCCTAACTCTTGTAACTGGAAGTTGATTTAAGAGCTGAAGCTTCTAAAGTGCAAAATTTGCTATGACCTTTACCTGTTATTTCCAAGGAGGTATGTAGGTGAATATGTTTAAGAAGGGCAAAAGTTAAAAACTTTTTGTTTAAATACAGAAACCTTTTCATTTTCAGGATGCGTGCAAGTTGAATAAGGGACAGATTTGATAGCTCTGCTGAGATAGGGATGTAAGAATTCAGTATTCCTATATGGTGCCTGATTTGTGTAACATTTTTCAGAAGATTCAGACTGTAAAAAACTGCTCTGGCTGCCATGACATGGGCATATTAGTATGGGAATACTCAGTAGTACAGCTGCTTTCGGCAATCATAGTTCTGCACCTGATGTATAATACCCTCCTCAAGAAAATGATTAGGCAGTAGTTCAGGTAAGAGATCTGCATGTTAAACAGCTGAGGTTGCATTGGGCTACTGCATCTGTGGAGAATTGCTTGCTGGTAAAATGAGCTCATGCACTAAACTTGGGATTTTTTTTCCTCTAAAAGAGAGTCCAACCAGTGAAACAAAATATATCCAAGTCCGGGTATTTTCCTCTTCTCAGCTTTTCAACAACAAACTTTGGAAATGATGATTTTCACATATCACAATCATATGTTTAAGAATAAACTTAGCTCATTTTCCTCTTGAGGACCTTCCAAACCAGGCACTTTGAGGGTAGCCTGACAGAAATCTGTGTACTCTCTACTGCATCTTTAAAGAGTTGTTGTCACTCTTATTGTTGTCTATACTTCTTGTCAGCTAACATCCCAGTTGGGACTTTTGACTGATCCTGTGCTCAAATTTCTACATTTTCCTCTTGTCTGGCTTTGTAATGGAGGTAGGAGTGCAAATGGAGATTAAAAAAAACCCTGCAAATTTATTTTCAGACTATATTTTTTTATGGTGCAACACTTTCTGGGCCATGACAGCTGCTGATACAAAAGCTAAAAAAATACAGAACGTTTCTTTGCATAACAACATCTTAAACAGATTTCAGAAATGCAGTTTACAGGGAACATCATAAGCCTGGGTGCACTCAGCTGTCTGTATCACACTTCCATGTACACTTTTCCTCTTTAAAGGCAGTATTTAAACATATAGTGGTCACAGTAATTTATGGAGCAAACCCTGAAAAATTCTAAATCAGGATTACTGTCTATTAACTCTATTAAGTTCTATTTGGCAGCCGACCAAAATGTCAACTGAGCTCACATTCCTCTTTATCCAGTAACTAATGCTGGAGAAGGCACATGTACAATATCAAGTGGAAAAAGGTGTCCAGGGTAATACTGCAACTATCAGGCCAAATTCTCTGCTGGCATAACTCATAGTATTTCCAAGCCAGATCTTTCAGAATAGCCCGTCTGTCTTGAATTAATTTTTTGTATTCACTTTTTAATAAGCAACTTTCCAAGCAACAAGGGTTTTTTAGCTGCATGACTCCTATTAAAGTCAAGAGGAGTCATGTGGCTAACACCCTATGCGATGCTTGAATTTATTGGAAATTGGCATCTGGTGCTGAGAGCACTTCTATTGTTTGGTCTTCCCGCCCAATCATCGCTTTCTGCCTGGTCATGTAGCCTCTTACGCTCCTACTTGCTGGAATCTCCATGCCTAACCTTTCTATTCCTTCACCAATATCCTTTCAGACTAAAAATAAAAGAGCCTCCTCTGTAGAATCATTATTGCCTCATGTCCTTTTGTTTGGATTTTCTGTATGCGGCCGCTTTGTTCAGCCTCAGCTGTTGCTGAACTTTGCTGTTGGCTGCAGTGAATCATTGCATTGTTCATGCAATCGGTTACGTTTGCACAACACTTTAGGATCTGGTTAGATGAAAGGTGCTCTTCAAACAAAAGCTTGGCTCCTTACCATTTTATTCTGACATAGTAGAAGTTAGAATACTGGCAAGTGGGTCTGATGTCATTGCTTTACTAAAAATGATTTCTAGCAGGTGTTATCAATTATTACTCGATAATTTCTTCTTCCCACACAATGATGTTATTCCACTGAAATCAAGGGCAACATTTCAATTGGTATGAGGGATGCACATGTTAGCTCCAGACACGTTTTAATCAGTGTGAATATGGGCTGCAAAATCCAACCCTAGGAGCATTGCTGTAGGGCTTACTTGTCAGTGACTGAAAGCAGTGTATATTTTGTTAAAAACACCAAAATAACTGTTTGTTTGGCTCCCTATACATTTTATACTGATGTACATTTGGACAATTTGCTAATTTGTATATGTATCTGACTGGTAGCCCTTTTAAAACAACAACAAAAATCTAATATTTTTTTAACTGTAGAGGTTAGGGCACTGGCCCAAATTACATCTGGGATGAGATTGAAAATGGTGTTTCCTTCAGGGATTACTGGAGTTGTTTTCAGCAAGAAAGAGACATCTTCAGTGGTGAAGATTTATTCTTCTTCCAAAGGTGACTGTGAACACCTGAGTTTGAAAAAAAGGTTTTATTACATGGCAATGTACTAAGGTTTATATATAGTTTTAAGAAAAGTGTATAGGAAAGTTATTAATGATTGAGTCTGAGTATTGCACAGCTATGTAATGAAGGAGAGAGGCTGTCCAGTATCCTGAAGAGAAAAGAATTCAGGTTCCTACAGGCACTATGTGTTTTTAAAAAATAATCTCAGTATTGAAAATCAAATCTATCAGGCAACACTAGTCAAGCAACTTGGGACTGTGCCGGCCAGCCTAGGTTAAAGTATAGCTAGAAAAGACTGAAGATGATCTTCAAGGAGGATCTTGAAGAGCAACTGAGCACTGAATGAATGTAAAACTGTTTCTGGGACAGTTGTTTGCTGAAAACCTCATTAAATCACCATATTTTAACATGGATACACTATGCAAAAAAGCAGTGTTCCTGTGCAAGACAATTTTGCATTTATTCAGTCTACCAGAAAGATATTTTGCCAGAAATATATATATATATGTATATTTTACTTCTCATTGTGGCTTTAGTGCTCATCTAAAGATGCCAGAGGTTCAGAAGCTTTGTCTACGAGAGGTGCAGTGGTTGTGGTGCAAACGTCAGACCTTGAACATCACTCCTCGCCCTCATTCTTTGGGGTTGTGCTTATACAAAAATGGGGTCTTTTTATAATGCTTCTTTTCACCCCCAGTCTTGCTTCCTTTACAACCAAAATAATGCAACTTAATGGCAGCTACTTTGATGGTTTCTCTGGGTTTACCCTGAAATAAATGGATTAACGTTCTTAGTACATTTTATGTGTAAGACTACTGCTACTCAAGTTAACTTGCAAGTGTGTTTCCATTTGACAGGGTTCAGAATGACCCTTGCTTATTTTCTACAGGATTTTCTGTGGAACATTTACCATAGCCATGTTTATATCAAAGTAGTTTTTTCCAAATTTTCCACTTTTTTAGAAGTCCAGTGTTTGGCCTGAGAAGTACTTCGTTTTTAAACATGCCAGAAAACGTCAGAGGTAAAATGAGTAACATGAGCACACAAAAGTGGCAATAGTAGTATTAGAGTTTTGGAAAGGGCAAATGGATCAGAGCCTTGTTTTGAGAAAAAAATAATAATAAAAAAGACATTTCATTAAAAAATAGTCTATCTGGAGTAAATCTGACCTGAGCTAAATTCGAGCTACCCTGGAGAAAGCAAAAAACTGTGTCACACTACAGAACATCCAAACTAAGCAATCCCCCAGCTAAAAGATTTAGCACAGAGAGATAGTTTTAAACTAAAGAAGACCAGCACTTTAATCTTTCTGCTTGATTTTCCTTTCAAACACAGTCATCCATTTAGCTCCCTGCTGTCCTCATGAAGAATTTCCTTACGATGAAATCAGGATTTGGAGATTTATTATGCAACGAGCAGAGCAGGTTCAAGCTGATAAAGGCTTCCTGGGTGAGTGAAGGATGCTTAATGCCAGGAAAGATACTCTTTTAATGTGAGGTTCTTGACCATTTATTACATAAAAATGTTAATCTGATAGTGTTTTTAATCTGCTTGTTATCAGCGGTGGCTGCTTGGTGTTAAAGACAAGATAAAAGGGAGAGCTGAAGAAGCAGATCTGGGGAGCGCTCGCTCAGTTAGCATGCCGGATACAACACACCTGCTTCCCATTTATCTGCTCGGCTCACGGCCGCGATAACGCGGCAGCTCGGTGGTCTGATTGGGCAGTAGCGTGCATATGCTAAAAGGACACTGTGCGGGAGATAAGCCGCGATAAAGATGGGGACAGTCATTTCCCAGGAAACTCTGCAGAGTGGAGGATTTGCTTTACATGCCATTTTGAGGGGTTCTCCAAATACAACATATTTAATCCCTTCTCACCAAGCCACATCCTCCTCCCATCCCACAAACTGCTCTGTGAGCTGCAGAATTAATGAAGCCAAACATCCTGCAGATTTGCATCCCTGTTGTGCCCTGGGCTTGTCCCAGCTAAGGTATGCGCTGGTCCATGACACGACATCTTGGCAGGCAAGAGAAACTGGGACTAGTCCTGGCTTCTGTGTGTGCAGAACCAATTACTAGTGTAAAATATAGAGTGGCTGTCAAACTGGACTGGTCTGCTCATAGACTCAGAAGTTATTAGTTATGGTGGCCTGGAGGACAAGCACTGTTATCATATAAACCTTCTTTTCTAAGACCAAGATAAAGGTTATCTCCGTCTGCAACACAAAAATACAAACTTTTTCTTGAGGGTTTGGGCACACTAGTAAAGTTTTTAGGTGGTTTTTTGAGTTAACACAAACATTTGCAATCAGTGGAGTACCTGGATAGGAAACAGCTTGCCTATTTCAGAAAACGTGGAGGATTAAAATCATTTACCTTAGGATGAAACCATGACTGGTCCAACCTTTTCATGCCTACGGAGACGTGAACTCATTTCATGCGCTGAATCTCCCCTAATTCCCACAACCTGCTAGAGTACCATAGCAACCAGCCACATTTTTATTTTGGGGTGACTGCTTTTTACCGAAATGAGATATTTACAGTAAAATTTCTGTTGAAATCAATTAAATAAAAGATTTCTTTAGCAATGCAGTTTCTCCTAATGCAAACTCACACTGTTGAGAGATTTCCAGCAATCTCATGGGCTGAAGGTACGTTCACGCAGCAGCTGGTCTGAGTGGGTAGAATCTGTGCAGGTTCTACGCGCACACGGGTTTTATTGTAACTTATGGAGAAGCCATGGCCACACAAGCTGGCTGCACCTAGGAGCAAGCTATACATTAGGCAAAAAAAGCATCTTAAACTTCAGCTTCAAAAGCTGCTTTGAAGCCAATAGGCTGAAGTCTGCCCACATTCATTGCAATGTGGTTGTGAACTGGTCAGACTTGGACAGACTGGTAGAGCTGTGTGGGTTCTATGCAGGTGTTTTCCAGCATCTGCTAGCCAGTGCAATCAGTGTACTACCAGAAATCCTGTACCACACCTTGTAGTCAAGTAGGATTTCTCTATCCAACTATGTTAAATCCTAGGGGGACACATATTAACAATCCCCTATCATAGGCATATAGGTTCATGAAGGAAACCATGGGTAGCGTGAACAAAACTCTCAAAGGTAGAGCAAAACTAACAAAACATTGTGTGTGTTGCTTATCCAAACATTCATTTTCTGACCCACTCAACACATTTAAAAATGTGTGTACTGGGGAGATGCGCAGCTAATAGCATGGAACACCTGAAGCTCTACATTTCCCAAAATGCACAGGCAGTATTAGCAGAAGAGTTGCAAGATTCTCCAAAGTGACTGGGCAGTACCTTGGTGCAAAGACTATTTAAATGGGGGTTTTCTCTTGAATTCAGATCTGGAATCTCCTTGCTCAGACCACTAGACCGAGCAGTCTTCATAGATGCTGGTTTTAGGTCTAGAACTTCAAACTTTTCACCACAGCAACTGAGGAACCATGTGTCTAGACAGTATGAGGTCACTGCCAAACTGAGTTCAAGTTGATCTGAATACCTATAGTCCTGTCATATTCATTTTATACAGGGAAAACCCCAAAAGACTACCATGGTACAAACCTCTGGTTATGGGCAAAGGACTCACAACAATGGTGATTGCAAAACAAACTGAAAAATGTCAAATAATAAACTCCTATGGGTGATCTCATCTCAGCCGGCATTCATTCCCCAGGCAATCATCTGAGTAAATAGTCTTTGTACCAGACACCAAATGGGTTAATATTACTGGGGCAGCAGGAGAAGTACTTTGTATGGCAGAAGCTTGGGTCCCTCTGAGTTCAAGGGGACTGTTAGTAGACACATCCCAACTGATTTCTAGTGGCAGGACACAGGAAGGAGTGGCGCAAGAAGAAAAACAGTCACAGGCACAAACCCCATGGCTTTATACATCAAGTCCAACATCCAAAAGCAAATTGGAAGTCAGCGCAAGCTGCAGAGAATAGGTGTAATGTGTGTTGTTCGCTAGTTCTGCTAAGTAAGCAATCAATATATTTACTCCCTGGATAGAATACAATTTTGCTGTTGTGACAGTGCTACTTCTACTACGCTGTGAAGAAAAATGACTCCATGGAGTCCGTGATCCCTATCTGGTCAGTGCCTCCACTCTATGAAAGATATTTTTAAAGATAACTGAAAATCATGAAAAACAGACTTACTGAACATTTGCAGTACACCACAGCCAAGAAATTCAGATATGGAATAAAATTCAATGGCTAGTGATTAGCCCAATCTATTTTACTGAGATACTGCCAAGTTATCTGGATGGTTTCAGCAGCATGCTGCACTTCTGCAATCTTTACATGTACCAGAGTTCAGGATGGATTAAAGATCTTTGCTGAATTTCCTTTCATATGGATTGTTAAAGAGTGTCTTGTGAGTGGAGTTTTTTTGTTTTGTTTTATTTTTGATGTTCATACTTATTCAGGTATCTGGCATTATTTCAATGTTACAAATGCAAATTCACCTACTCATGATGTCCAGGTTCAGGTTAATCAGCAGATAACAATCACAAGTTACATCTCTGTTACATCTCATTAGCTACAGAGAAGTGAAGGAAGAAAGGAAGGTGGGAGACATGAGGAATGGACACTGACTTGCAGGTAGAAATGAAGTTATGGTGATGATGCATGATATTGCAAACCTAAAGCTTGGTTAGGAATTTTCTGCATCCCGAATAGGAGAACATGGGAAGTTGAAAGAAACAGAAGCAGAGAATCTCTTTTCCTGGAAGCTCCTTAAGGACTTAGTAAAATCATGGCAAAACCAGCCCAAAGAAATATTCTAATTGTTTGACCATTGCAGTTGATTACTGCGAGATTAATGAGAAAAGTTTGAAGCAGAAGATTAATGTGGTCTATTCTTGTACCCTGCTCTCCTCCTCATAAGTCTCCCATTATTGCATATGTGCTAAGCAGCATGTTGCTTCACCTTCTCTGAGGCACAAGTCCACCAACAGCTCTTTCATTTACTTTCCTGTACTGCTCAGAGGCCAATATTCTACCAAAATAGTACCTGCTCCTCTCCAAAGCGACATCATCCCCTCCATCAACTCCTCACCACCACTAATGAACAGAAAAGCCAAGAATGAAAAAGACAACATCTGACTCATGGAAACACCATCTTTGGATCAACTTTTTTATGCAAGCATATAAATATTTACATATAGTTGTTGAAATCAACTGCAATAGTGCAAAATTAATACGGTAAGATTTAGATTTTTGGTTCTCCATCACAGGGAAGTTTTATACTTAGCTGTTTCAATTTTGTCTTGGGAGAGCTAGGCAGCCTTTTCTTTCTCTCTCGACCACTTGGTCTACAGATGTCAATGAGCTGACATCACAGATGGCCACCACCACCTCAGCTGTCAAGGGGAATACACCCACAAGAGGTAGAGCTAACAGCCTACGTGGACTCATATATGCTACGGCTCAACTTCAGGAACTTCAATGCATATTATAGACCAAATACACAGTGGGGTGGACACTGAACAGTTAAACACCTCAGAGTTATGAACAGGTTGCTTTCCCACAGTGTGCCTGTGAGAAGAAGACATCCTAGCTATATTTTGATGTTATACAAAGACAAAGAAACAGCTAGATTATTTATTTAGGGTCACTCAATACATCTCTGGTTGAATCAGAAACAGAGCTTCAGTACCTGGAGCCCTGCTCTGGTTAACAGTCATATCTGCTCAGGTGACAGACTACACGCACTACAATTCACGTTCCAGAATAACAGAATCAACTCTCCTGAATACTCCCAGTTAGAAATGTTGTCCCCTATAGCAAGATTGTAGGAGATTAAAAAGTTTCCTCTATGCACAGAGGCCAGAACAATGCTGCCAAATGCTGTCCTGAATTGTTCCTGTGTAAAATTAGTTGGGTACAAAACAGTAATAGCAGAGGAGGAGGATGGAGAAGAGCCGTTCTTGAAAGTTTTTTCTTATTATGCAAATACAGAGTCCAAAGATTTTCCAGGGAATTGTTGTGTTAAATAGCCACAGTTGTAAATGGTGAATTCATAAATGAATACAAATGTGTAGCTGTCATAATTGGCAGATGACACTTCCTGAAGGATAAGCTTGTACTCTTCCCCAGCGAAGCCAACATGCAAGAGTTGTGTCTCCTGAGACTTCTAATGTACAAATTCTTTGGCAATTCTTCCTAAGGCAGAACTGTTTTTAATTTAGAAGACGTCAACCTACTTGTACTAGTGGGAGAAATTAATAAGCCAAGGATGCAGGTCGGCTGTACTGTAATTCTGAGCAGATATGTCTCCATTAATTGCAGGATTGTCTGTGCTCACTTAAAAGCTTTTCTGTCTCCGAGCTTGATCCTATTGCCTTTGCTCAGATAAAATTCCCTCGAGCTTCTAACACCTTTTCTGCTGCTGACCCCTCAGGATGGGTTTGTTTCATGTCTGCATGCGTCACATGCTGAACCACATATTTCTTCGACCTGTATAGCACGGATATGAATATAGTTAATCATATGTCCTCTAATACTAAGCTCCATTGCATTTACCTGTCCTGGACATTTAGAAATTGCTATTTTATAGATGGGGAATTAAAACAAAGAGAATCTAAAAGCCATATTCAAATGGCGTGGATTGTAAACAAAGCTTTGGATGTAATATTTTCTCCTGGCTGCTTTAAGTGGCCCCTTACGAAGTGCCTTAGTAAAGCATCAGTTGTTCCTCAGAAGCAGCCAACTCTCTCCCCTGAACATACATGGGCACTTCATACTGCCTGAAAATCATAGAATCACAGAATGGTTTGGGTTGGAAGGGACCTTAAAGATCATCTAGTTCCAACCCCCTGCCATGCGCAGGGACACGT
>NW_010243143.1:0-12143 GCF_000690775.1 Eurypyga helias | reverse complement strand
GCCTTCTTTATGGATATTATTTCTAATTCTTCAGGACATCTGGGACAGAGTTAATCATGTATTTTATTTTCTCTTTTTCAAAGAAAAATATACAAATATCACTGAAGTCTGAGGGAGTTTGCAGCCCTTGATGGGATCTGGGCAGCAAGCAGCAGAAAATTGCCCTGAGAGTCTTGATAAAGGGGATACAATGAGTCTGTGAACAAAAAAGATGCTTAAATCCACATATCAACTCTTAGACCCATACTTTTCGGGTCATTTACTGGAGTGATCGAAGTCTATCCTCCTTCAACAGTGTGGAGGGAAGCCCTGCTCTAAAGGACTAGATGCAGTCTTTAAGCTTGCAGATATGCTAGCAGATTTACAATGCATATATGTACATGAAAATAACTGAAGTGCTTCAGTTTTCCTCATCCAATCCCCATGATTATTCCACCCCAATAAGCAATCTATTATTTTCTGTACTGACTTATTACTCACACTTAGTAACTTTATTCTCACTATTAAGTGAATGACGCTGTTTAAATACCAAACACATATTATGTACAATCAGACTTCTTAAATCTAAGGTTAGGGTAATAAAAACTTGCCACAATTAATGCTGTGCTCTCCATACATAACCTATGTAAAGGTTTTTAAATGAAAGCAAATTAAAAAAAAGAAAAAAGCTTGCTTTCTTCAGTGAAATTCTGTACAGTTCGACACACTCGTAGGAAATGGTCATGGGTATTCTTTGCAGTGATTGCTTTTTTTTTTTTTTCCAATAGGGAGGAAGTCTTCCCCTGTGTACAAAAGCAGCAGTTATTAGATTTTGGATGATGCTTATATTTAGGAGCAGAATTCAGAAGGTGCACTAACATCACAAATTCACCATGAGTTTTTTTTTAAGAAGTGAGTAGCTTCTGCTAGCTTAAGTATTCTTAAGAATACTTTAAGTATGTGGAAAACATGCTATGCTAAGTTATAACCAACTATTTTAGCATTATTTAAACCTTTGTTTTAAGAGAGGTTGAATTGAGATGTTTAGCCAGAGTTTGATCTTAAGTAGATTAAAACACAGTCAGTGGAACTACCCCAGATTTACAAAGATGTAAATAAAACAAATTTTTAGTTGATTGGTTGGTTGGTTTCCTGTCATTGGAAAAACACTGCATAAACTCTGGCAGGGTTTTTTTGGGGAACCATGTTATACCATAAGCTTCCACATATTATTAATAAAAGGCCTTAATACACCATCCTTATACATTCTGTAAGTTCCAGAAAGTAAGGGAAATCAATATTTTGTGAAAATAAACCATATTATCCTCATAAGGATAATAATATCCCCATAAGGACTGGCCTATCAGGTCTGTAACTATTATAATCAACAGGGGGAATTTCACACTCCTAAGCAAGATCTTACCCTTGCTTTACAATTGTATCATTTTATAAGCCAAAAGTATAGTGTGGTGTAGTATTTGATACAACACTAGACCATGACTCAGATGTTTCACTGAATTATTCATAAGCTGGGGCAGATACACCTGCTCTCCCTGTCTTTCTGCTTCTCACCCTTTATATGCCTCTCTTTTTCAATGGGAAAATTTTTGGGAGAAACCTCTGTCTTTGTGTATGACACTGAGCATCAAAAAGCTTCAGTTTTAAGCAGAAATTCTAAAACAGTAATATCAACAATAAACTAGGCAATAAAAATGGCTGAAAATTGGTATATAGAAAAACTATGTGGAAACAAATTAATTTGAGATATTTAAGGTTCAGAAAATTTGATGATTCAGTGTAATTAGGCACATTAAACAAACTATATTCAAGGGATGTGCTCCTGGCATGCTGTAAAAGCCCTTTTTTCCCCATTTTAAAATGAGAAATATGGTTAATTAAATTTACTTACTAAACAGCTTGTATTACAACAGTAGAAAATGACAGATGTCTTTCATAAAATTAGTCATATTGTGGTAATTCTCCCCTTTCCCCCAAACATTGTGTGATTATGGACATATTTTTCTCCTGTTAAAAACTATCTGTTATAACTGCTAATGAATTCAATGCAAAAATGTTCTGAAAGAAAAGGTGTTCTGCATGAAATGTAGAGAAGTTTCGCTGTGACACATTTTCTCATTGCAACTTGATTCTGTGGACTGTTAGCTGCTTGCAGAATACTGCATAATTTTAAAGGCTTATACTTATAAAGGCCAATCATGTATTAATTCATTTGGTATTCATTGAGAGACCTTTAATCATGATGGATTAATTTATTATAAATGCGGATATAATATGTTATTTCATAATATCACCACTGTAATTTAGCAATTAAACAGTCTGTTATTATTTCAATCACTGCCCAGATCTGTATCATGATACAATGTTTTGCTCCATGGTGAATTATTTTACATTACATATAGGACAATGGGTTTTTTTGAAGAGTAAATCTTTAGGGATGCAGAAATGTGTAAGATAATACTTTTCTCTGATATTCTTCTTTGTCTCTGAGACGATTCATCCTAAATTCTTAGTGCCAGCTAGTCGGAGGCTTGAAATGATTACAGGTCTGATCCAAAGCTTGCTGAAGTCAATGCTGCACTCAGCATCTTAGACCCTATCATGAGTGAGAGGGGTGTAAATACTTAGCAGGAAAACGATGTGAAGAGGACAAAAATCAGGCATGTACACCAGATAAGTGCAGTCTGGGGTAACAAATACAAATGGTAAGGTACAAGAAAATCTAACCTGTTGTCTTTTTTTTTTTAAAGCTGAGCAAAACTCCATTAGTCCTAACCTGTACTCCTGCTCTGTAGACAGACAAATATATGGCTTTCCA
This sequence comes from Eurypyga helias, assembly GCF_000690775.1. NCBI lineage: Eukaryota > Metazoa > Chordata > Aves > Eurypygiformes > Eurypygidae > Eurypyga > Eurypyga helias. The sequence goes on along the minus strand of NW_010243143.1, from coordinate 9,328 downwards.
AAGGGCCTGGGATGAGGCCAGTATAACCCCATTCTTGAACTGCATTCTTGCACAGTGCTTATGCCTTCTGCCACTTTCACCTCAGAAGAGGAATTAAGGTGCATTTATGCTGATCCGATTTTACCAGTGTCAGATGTCTAAATGTTATGGCGATCCACACAGAATGAGCCCAGAGACAATCTATCTCACATGTAGAATTTCCATATAGCAGATGTGCATACTGAGATGCTTGAAAAAGAGATATCTTGCTTTGGTACCTACAGTAAGTGTGGAAAGATAAGAGAGAGAATTCCTGGAAAATGATATTCAACAGTTGCTCTTTGTTCTAACCACTTGGTCTTATTTCTTTGTCCTGCTTGTGCTATTGTCATGTTTGAATTGACACCATAACAGCATATAACTGCACCACTAGCCACAAATCCTAAAGCTTTTTTCTTTTTTTTTTTTGAGAGGGGAAAAGGTGACAGAAGTTGCCAAGTCCATATGCCTGTCCAGACACCAGAGAACAAATTGGTCTGCTACTTTGAGCTCATTTTTTAAACTCTTCTTATTGACATTTAAGTAACTGATTCTTCTCCATCATTGTTCGCTGTCTTTTTTCCTGACTGTCAAGAGCTTGCTAAATTAAGATTCACAACCTAGGATAGTTTTCATATGAACCCAAATAGAGTCAATATGTTTACTTAGATAAATGGTTATTTTACAAGGTAGTGTAAAATGCATAATTTTCTGTGGTATATAAAGCCATGAAGCACAATCCATCATGAGTGACTCATTTAATCTCTGATGTATCACTGGATGCCTTCTTCAAAGAGCAATCTGGAATAAGTGATTCATATTAGTAGATCTGGAAAAAAGCTTCACAGAGAGCAAGTGAAGAGATCAGAATCAAAATTATAATAATGTATACTCGATCATATGATAGAGATCACAAAATCCTGTTAAATTCTCCAGTGTGCCACCCTCCCTGTCCAGGATTCACCCCCTCAAGAGCATTTTCTGCTGCTTTTCCTTCTCGCATTTGGACGGGATAACAGAGCTATCTGCAACTGGAGATGAAGAGCATTTTTACAGGCTAGCAAATCTACTAGAACCAATGGTTTTAATCTCTCCTTGGCTACAGAATCAAAGCCAAGTTCTCTGCAGGTGTAAATGGGATCTGCTCCACTGCCTTAGGTGGAGTTTCACTCATTTGCACCATTAAGGAATTTGGCAATAAGGATGTTGAGATCAAAAGGTTCCAGTTGGCAAAGGGATGTGCAGAAGAGAATCTGTCTGAAAAATATTGAGAAGACTTATCTATCCTGTGGAAGGAGGACTTATTTTTCCTCAGAGGAGTCTGGTATTGATAAATCTAAATTATATTAAATTTTGGGACATCTCTTCTGACCCTGCTTATTCTATGGCCAGCTACATAGGAAGCCTGCCAAAACCCCTCAGAAGGAAAGCACAGTGATGTGGTCCCCTATGTGCATTTTCACATCAGCACATTATATGCGTATTTTATGTTTTTATTTTCCACCAGCATAGTACTTATTGGTGGTCTGTTTGTTCATGTAATAAAACCAGCATTGGAACATGTCCTGCCATGGCTGCTTGCACAAAACACACCAAAAGAAGAAGCATTATTAGTAGATGTGTCTGCATGATGCCACCTGCTGCATTGCCAGAAATAATTTTCACCTAAATTGGAGTTCCTGCATATGCAATGAAGTCTTTGCCATGATTACTTCAGAGACAACTAAGAAAGATCTGTTTATTTGTTAATAATCAATTTGGGAAATATGGAGAGTAGTGAAATATCAAGACACAATTAGAAAAATTGTCTAAACTGACATTTCAAGTGAGTAGAATAACACAACTCTCACTCCCTCACCCCCTCCTGCTCTGTTAAACGAATGCAGCTGACTTTTCCAAAGCGACATCATAAGTATATTCATGCTTTCATATCTTTGGATGCTTGTTCAGAATCCCATTTGCTTCTGGACAAGGGCGTATTGATGAGCACCTGGTGTGTTTATTTGCATGGATACAGACATGCTTGGTCTGAAAGCCAGCTCCACCCCCAGCAGCCCTCATCAGGTCTCATTAGCTGTGTACCAACAGCCAGTCTTCTTTCCTCTAATGAAGAGAGAAAGTTTCCTTGCCTTACCCACACCCCTTGAGGTAACAGGAGGATTCTGCACCAGGGTTGCACCACATTAGATCAGATGTCTGTCCAACTCACTGTCCTGTCTCCATCAGTGGTCAATAGTGGATGACGAGAGCAGGCTGTAAGAGTAAAGCAAGCTTTACTTCTTCCAAAACTCCATGGTTCAGGCCTGTAGGTGTAGCCACATACTGAATTTTTATTACATGGGTTAAGGATATACTTTTATACTTGAAAACATCCTACTTAATCTGTACAGTCACCTGACAGCAATTGTTCCCAGTTCCTCTTTTCAGGTCTCATATAAGAGGGTTGGCAAGGTATGAAACTGCACTTGTCTGAAGTTCAAATCAGAGTGGGTGAGTAGTCTGGAGTGAATAGACCCTTTGTTCTGTTTTTCTACCACTTACGTCTATACTGAGAAAAATATCAAGGCCAGTGCTGTGGCTTAAGCACTATTGCCTGATCATTCATCGACCTTTAGTTGATAGTACGTGCCCCTGTAGAGCTCTGGGTTGTTCCAACACTCTCCTTCAAAACGTTCAAGCTTCGGTTGAGGGAGAGCAGGCACCAACAGCAAGGTTGGATGCTGCCAGTTCTGTCTGGGGTTGCAGGGAGTGTATGCAGACAAATAGGAGCTATGCCATGCCAACAGGCCTTGGGGCTACAGGGTGGTCCTTGGCTGTTTTATTCCATGGTACTGACACAATCGTAGAGGCGTGCCCACAAGTAACTTACTGACAACACAGTAACATGAACCACTATCACTTTAAAAACCTGGACTTTAAAAACCTGTTTTATTACCTCCCTGAGAACAAGTTTTGTCGCCCAGGAAGATTAATTTTAATGCAATGAAGGAAGCTGCATAAAGAAACGTGGAGGCATGGTGGATCTTTTGAGTCAAGAGTTTTCCCAACGTAGTTTTGCAGCAGGTGAAAATTAGTTCTTTTTGAAGTGTTTCCTGTTCTGCTTCAATGTCATTTTTTTTGTCCTAATGTATTTTGTGAAACTTATGCAAAGATATACATTAATATAAGATAAACAACTAGTAGGGGTCATTCTGATTTTTTTTCTGGTAAAATCTTTAAAGACTAACATGCAAATTTGTGAACACACTACATGAGAAAGTCTTGCCTGAGGTTTTTAATAGTTTGAGGTCTGAAGTTGATTGGAAATAACAGAAAAAAGCACTGCTTCTGTATGTTCAATCTTGTATTCACCAAAGATAAGTAGCTAAAACACAAAAGTATATTCTTCTACTGTTGAAAGAGAAGGACAGAAAGAAAATTTAACTGTGACAATGTTTTCCTGCTTTATAGTGGTCAGCTTGTCTTCACAAACAGAAGGGGTTGATTATCTTTGCTCTAGATTATACAGCTTTTTCTTTAGATAAACACACTAACATGATATTTGCATATTATTCCAAAAGGTGATATCTGTGCAGTAGATTATGAAATGTCCTAAAAGGCAAGAAAAATGTATCTGAAGTAAAGGACTACATGGACGGAGTGTTGACTTCCAGAAAATCCCTCTACTGTCTTATTTGAACTCAGAATTTGCAATTCTCCTGCAAAGACGCAACATCTGGATCTTTGTATGTCAGCAATTAGAATTAGAAGAATTGCTAATACAGATGTACAGTATAGAACAATACAGAAGTCTAATGCTCATAATCTTTATTATATTGGCTACTATCATCTTCACAAAACTTTAAACTACTGCATCCATATAAGCAGCTGTGAATCCTCTAAAACAAGACAGGACACTTTGCTGCAAGAACAGTTGTTGTAGTAGTAGTAGTATAGGTTAGTTGACCTATACTACAGCCTTACAAAATATGGTTATCCCTAGTGTGACAACTTCTGCCTAAAATTATTTTGTCTGTGTTATGCAAAAAGTTGTACATTTTGGAGCAGCAATTTCTATCGTCCTTAAAGATTAATCAGGCTCTAGAGACTATTATTTGGCATTCTGGGGCAGATGCTCAGCAATCTTCAAGGGGTCACTCTGATTTATATCAGCAGAAGGTCTGGCAGGCTTATATGAGTGGAACTTAAGTAATTCTCCAGAAAAAGGTCTAAAATGAGCTCTAATGTAAGACACCTACATGTTAATGTAGTTCTGATATGGGTATAAATAAACTTGTGTGGCCAACACAAGATGGCTGGTGAGTTTATTAAAGTGTGTTTATTTTTTTCCTGAGTTTATTCATAATTCATTTATTAATAAAGATTTCAGCTGTGGTGAGTCTTTATCCTACCATAACAGGAGCTCCTGGCTTTATAACTTCACTGTAGCAACCCAAATGATGAATATAAACTGAAGGATAGAAGCCAAATCCTTCTAGGCACTGAATATTTGTGCTTGCCAGAAAAATTACAGCCAGTTGAAGGAGCAGGACATGGAAAGTAGCCACCTCTGTTTTGGCGCTTCTCAAAGTCCACTGAGGCCAGTATGCAAGCCTTTCATACCCAGACCTACGTAAGTACCTTCTGAAGCTTGATACAGGAGTTGGGGGGCAGCAGAGACTACTTATTTATGAGTTACTTAGCAGTCCCTGATGCAGCAAGTGCCATAATGCATAGCCTCAATGCAGCTTATTCATTCTCCTGGCAAGATTTATCCTCATGGGGAGCTGTGCTTTCGGATGTTGCTGGCCAGAATACGAGCACACTTTACTGCTTCTCTTGCAGAGTATGAGTATATTCACTCTGGGGGCAGTTTTAGCATTTGGCCCTATGCCTGGACATCATTACTATTGGGCACTTACACTGAACACAATCATGCTGACCGAAGTCTGTACTGAAAAGATTACATTCTCCCAAACCAATATTTTTAATTTGGCCCTCATGCTTCTGACAGCAGGAAACTTTTGGAAACACCATAGGTAGTGTTTGCTGTAAACAGCATTACCTGAAAAACCTGATGAATATCATAGGTTTCATGAAAGCAAGGTAATACAGAAATATGGTATCCTCTAGTTAAATGGGATGAGCTAAGTGAAGCAGTTAAACAATACATGCTCCACATGGCACAAAAGCTCAAACTGCCTTTAAGCAGCTCTTCTGAGAAAGCACCTGGTTGAAGAGTTTGGGGCAAATGCCAGAGAAGAATGTTTTCCTTCTTTTAATGCAAGCAGTTTAACTTTTTATAAATTTTAAAATGTTATTCTACTTAGAAATGGGAATGACAATCCGACAGCAGCACCACATTCAAGTGCACCCTGAGTGTAAAAGGGGAGGGAGCTTTGAGTTTCAAGCTGCAAGTATTCCTATTCACAGCACAATTTCAGTTAAGTGTTTTGCTGTATCTGGGCATAAAGAAGCTAAAAAAATGGGTAGAAATCTGAATATCACTATATTTATGGCATCTCAAGATGCTGGATTTCCAGAAACTGTACTTGTTTAGTTTGCTTGGCAGAGGGGATTGACTGAAAAAATTATGACACTCCAGAATCAAAACATTTACTTACTTGCTGAACTTAAAGCATTTCTGTGGTTGCAGTGGCTTCTATGGGACTATGCCCATGCCATAATCTTAAGTACATAATTATCGGCTTTACTGGATCAGTGCCTGAACAACTAGTGCTGATTTCTATCGAATGCACATTATGTTAGGGACCAATTGTAAGCTCATTAAAATGAACAGAAAGGATCTAGCAGGCGTTGGATCAAGCCTTGTCTCAGGACTTTTATCAGAGAAACAACATTGTCTCTTGTTTACTCTTTCGCAGGTCACTGAGTTCCCAGACTTTGAGTCATTGATTACATCGTATTATCATTGAAGTTAGGGATCTGCATTCACTTAAATGAGTACAGGATAGGGAATGGGAAAGAAAAAGCAGAATCATTGTGATTCTGGGTACTGGGTACTTAAAAAACAAACAAGAAATCAGGCATGCTCATGAATTCGTGGACACAGAGCAGCCCCTGTTTTAGAGCACTCTGCGTGCCATGCAACGTGTTGGTAATGTGCGTTACAATTCTTTGAAACAGCACTGGATACGACTTTTACCCTCCCTTCCCTTCCCTCGATGCCCAGACTAATAAATCTCCCATTTGTCTCACCTGTACTTACAATAAAGCTATTCTCAACAGTGTTAACATCTGCCATGGTCATTCTTCTAAGGTGAGAAAGGCAGAACATTTTCATTTCTCATTCATTTGTGAACACTAGTTAAGTAAACCTGTCACTTGTGTCCAATTAAGGGTGAGGTTTTTATAGCACAGCCTCCTTCCTAAAGCTAAACTGACATGGCAAGCCCCATTTTATAGGCATTCTTATGTTCTTCCCAGCCATATTTAAAATCCTTATGCTCTGAGATGGCAGGTGCCATGTGTTTTCACAGCTACGTTAACAAATGCAATTTTGTGGCAACTTGACCATGCCAGTGAAGCAGTAAATTTCTGTAATCTCTGTGGTTAAGAATTTCACACAGGACTTTGCTGGGAATATGTAAAGCCCATTAGTACAGGAGCACGATGAAGATAAAATTAAAATACCTTTACAGTAAAAGCCAAAAAAAATAAGGTAAAGTCTGGGGATTTTTTTTTGCTGCTAGAGCAATCAAACGTGTCAGATGAAAACTCTGAAATGGAAAAAAAAGCTTCACTGGGCTCACCCAGCCTACTCTTCTTTTCAAATGACTGCACCAATTTAGGTGAGAAGTGATAATTTGGCTTACACGAATGCTAACACTGGCTTATCCTAAAGCATAACCGGGATGCAAAACTTTATAAATCTCTTTTCCAAACCCAGTTGCAGCACACTTACACTGGGATAATTGTCCTCACAAATCTTTTTGCCAGCTTAGGAACATGATAACCAAAACTTTTCTAGTTCCCAGCATGCAATGGTGTATCTGCACACCAGTCATTAGCTGGTTTGCTCATGAAATCTGCATTTATCAGCATGACATTTGCTATTGGAACTGAAACGCCTTGGTGTTACTCAGGGCTGCCAAAGACCCCTCCAGCTTTGCAGAGCCAGAGAGTTTGCATAGGGGGAAAGATCATTGAATTAACCTCCTTTGGAAAGGGATCTATGCTGAAAAATAGGACTAATAGCACTTTCCGTCCTCCCCAGAACTCTTCACCAAACTCCTTAGAGTGGCTGAAGGGCTACCACTGTCAGGGGACAGTGTTACACATAGAGACAGAGCCAGGACTGGGTCTCTGGTCTCCAACAGATCCTGAGACAGCTGCTAGACTTTGCAACAGGTTATCTCAACTACTAGCAGCAACCAGATGAAAACCTGCAGTTAGTTCCTGCACAAATTCATATATTACTGTTTTTGTGACCTGTAAGTAATTTCAGTAGGTATTTCCCAGATTTCCTATAAAATCATGTGATTTTTTCCTTTCTTTAAAAAAGAAAGATGTGATTCCAGCATAATCACCTCACTCCTGGTACTGGATCTTCTGGAAAGTAACGAAAACAACCTGCTCAGAGTATAATACTATCCAGGGAAAGTATTGCACTGTGGATTGGTCAGACATCTCCAGCATAAACCACTCCTGCAGGTTTTACCATGGGGTTTGGGCAAAACCCCTAAAGAACACAGATCAAACAAGAAAACATCTTTGAATACTTATGGTTTGTTGGGAGACAGAAGCGTTTTGAAAGCTACGCTTAGCAGCTCCCTCAATCTCTTAAGACTTCACGCAAGCAAGCAAGGTTGGGGAGATCAGCTCACACGCTTCTACACTCTGTGTGGCTGCACTGAAGCCAAAAAGGCTATTCATGGAGTGGCCCTTTGAAGTCAGCGGCGTTTTGTCATTGATTTTGAGAGGCCCAGGATTTCATTCGCAGTGTGTAAGGTTAAGCATGTGTGTAAGTCCTTGCAAGATCAAGGCTTAAATGTGTAAACCTGTTCAGCAAGAGTACCCAGCCTTTAATGTCCTGTGAATGTGGTCTTTCTTACTGCGTGACACTGGGTAGGCTGCTATTGCTCTTCACTCAAGTGCAAAAGCTTTGTTTAGTATGCATATGTCCTTCATAATTGTCGGTGACATAGGATACAGCAAAAGAGAGATGTTAGTAGAGCTGCATCACCTATGGAAAACATTGACTGCACCAGATTGATTAAGAGCCACTATTAATCTATACTTCTGTCTCTTGTTATCCAAAAAGCAGGCAACAGGCCGTCTGGATTGTTCACTATGTCAGGGACTTGTACAGCATTTGTACATTAATTACTGAAAATAGCACATGTATGAGATCGAATCCTATGTTCAGAGCTGTTTTATTGTGTGAGCAGTTCTTTTTGTATTAGCACATTTTCTGCACACTCCCAGATCCAGCCACTGTCCTTGTCTGAATAAAGACTATTTTTTTCAAAACACTGCAAAACTCAGGTTCAGAATAGAGATCATGCCTGATGAACAATAATTTTCTATTTAAATGAATGGTAGAGTCCTGTTTCTCTAACTTAAACCAAACCTACACTTAAGCTTTAGGTTTGGCTAGGTGAGGAGAGGAATGAATCCTAAAGGAGACCATGTTTGTGTGATGTAAAGTGTGTCCATTCTGCTGAATGTCTTAGGTACCTAGTGTGGTGTCTAACAACCTTTTGTGGTTTAGGCCCAGCCGGCAACCAAGCACCATGCAGCTGCTCGCTCACTGCTCCCCCCGGTAGGATGGGGCTGAACAAATACAAGGAAAGACTCCTGAGTCCAGACAAGGGCAGGGAGGGATCAGCACCAATTGCTCTCAATTGCAAGGCAAAACACACTTGACTGGGGAAGAAAAATCAATTTGCTTGCCAATCAAATCAGTGTAGGATAATGAGAGACAAAACCATATGTTAAAAACCTTCCCCCCATCCCTCCTGAACTGCTCTGGCATGGGTCCCTTCCATGGGGTGCAGTCTTTCAGGAGCAGTCCGCTCTGACTCAGGCTTCCCAGAGTCACGGGCTCTTCAGGCACATCCCCCTGCGCTGGCACAGGGCCCTCCCGGAGCTGCGGGGGGGTCTCTGCTCCCCCGAGACCCTCCATGGCTGCCGGGCACGGGCGGGGGGTTCTCCGCCCCCCCGAGCCCCTCCATGGCTGCCGGGCACAGCCTGCCCTCTCACCATGGGCTGCAGGGGAACCTCCTCCCACCATTCTGCACTGCCCTCGGGTCTAGCTGGGTACCTCACACCCCACTCCTCTCCCCTTCTGCAGGTCTCTTTGTTTTCC
>NW_010243142.1:16241-81910 GCF_000690775.1 Eurypyga helias | reverse complement strand
ATAAAGTTCTAAAAAATTAGAAATATTTATATTTTGTATAAACTTATATTAGAAATTTAGTCTTATTTTATGACTTTATGAAGCTCAATCATCGTCTCCTAATTGGTAGGGTACTATATAATTCCTCTTGTTCTCAGTGTTGTCTGGAGATAGAATAGCAGTGTGTTTAAAGGGTAAGCTGTCATTTCCCATCCACCCCCCCATATAGGATGTAATGGTAGTATAATAAAAATAATAGTTTGGCTTTTGCATTCTTCTGTTGTATTTTCATTTGTTTGTTAGTCATGCACATCCTCTGATTGATGTTCCTAACTATGGCACTTTGTGAATTCAAAGAGTGATTTTTCTGGAGCCATGGAGACCCTTTATCTGTACTCAGAACCATAGCTGGAAGACCCCCCCATATAGGATGTAATGGTAGTATAATAAAAATAATAGTTTGGCTTTTGCATTCTTCTGTTGTATTTTCATTTGTTTGTTAGTCATGCACATCCTCTGATTGATGTTCCTAACTATGGCACTTTGTGAATTCAAAGAGTGATTTTTCTGGAGCCATGGAGACCCTTTATCTGTACTCAGAACCATAGCTGGAAGACTGTGAAGTTGGATTATGCTCAGAGTTAAAGGTTTTGATGTCTTTATAGGATGCAAGATAGGAAGTTAAAATAGTAAGAGTTCACTGTCACACATAGGTGTTGGCAACATTAAGGTCTGCATTGCCACCTCCTCACAGATTCCCAAAAGCTGTACCCCATGCAAAGTTTTGTATTCTGCTTAGTGTAACACTTTGTGTAAGATGAAATGATAGAGCTCTCTGGGCAGAACTTCCTAGCTCCTAGACATTTCTTCTGTGTATCACTGAATTCCATCAGCTCCTGGTTTACACACTAGACAGAAAGTTAGTCTTCAGCACCTTCCAGAAAAATCTCAGTTCCTGATGGAATATTTGGTCTTTATTTTTTAATACAGGAATCTTTTTTAAAATTTTGCTTTGATTTTTGAAAGTGGTCTTGCTCTTTCTTTGACTATTTGGGTTAGACTCCATCAAATTTCTGATATTTCTGGCATTCCGTGGATAGTCTGAGTCAATCACACAGCACAAATAACAGGAAGCCCTGGGCTGCTATGAGAGGGGAAGAAGGGAATACAACAATAGGGAGATCAAATAATCCCAACTTGCTTTTTACTGTTACAGGAAGTCAGCTACCAGGTACAAAAGGGAAAAAAGATCTGTTGCATTAGGTTGCCTTGTACATATTATCCTCTGTTAGGTTATGTGGGGTTTTTTAATAAACCTTGTTAGGAAACACTTCTCAAAAGGGTTTTGATCTGAAATGCTGTTTTGGTAAAAGCTGGAACATTCTCTCAACCTGTTTGTTTAAAAAAAAATCTGAAGGATTTTTTTTATGAAGTGCAGAATGAAATTCTTGTTCACGAGCAAGGAAGTATAGTAGCAATAATAGCACAGTGATACAGATTGACTTTGTAGATCTGTGTTCAACAGTATGGCTTGAGTTAGACACAGAAAGTGTTTATATACATTTCCTAAATCAAAGAGAACTGAGCAGAATAGAGGCATGAATCTGCGTCTCCTTTATAGTTATACTGTAGTATTCTCCCTCATTTTTTTTTCCTCTGTATTAGAGCTTTCTTACTTCACATAGATAAATGCTCATAATGAGTGTCTAAGGCCTTTATCTAATTCACAGAAGGTAACCATTTTAGCCTTATTCTTTTGAAATAAGTAATAACAAACATATTTTTTGTATAGCTTTTTTATCAATGGAAGACTCGGAAAAATAGTCTCTCTCCTTCTCAAAGTCTTCACTTTCTTTGATTTCACAGTGATTTGGTTCCAATGGTTTCTTTCAGGCATTACACAGCAGGGTCTTGGAGTTTAGGGTCATAAACTGGCATAAAATTCAAAATCTTTTCTATCAGAAACCACAGACACATCTCTTAATCAAATAGAATTTCCACTAACATGTAGTAATGTTGTCTTTTAGACTGAATACTAGAGGGCAGTATAGCTGAAGCAAACTCTGAAATTTTAGAAATATGGGAATCAAAATGTATGGTAGCTTATTGTCATGGACAAGGCAGAATAAACAGCAACCCATAGTGAATCTGCATACTGAGGCTTATTGAAGACCCAACAAGAGCAGAGCTTTTACCCTATGTGATCAGCTCACACACCTGCTGGTCACTCTCCCCACAGTGTTATGCTCCCTGGGTCTTGACTTTCCTGCAGAGGGGCCATAGCTTCCCTGGGAAGGCTGGGCAGAAAGTCCATAATGATTCATATCGTCTTGCTGCTCACAGTCACCCATCCTAAGTGTCACCAGATAAGGTCCCTGAGCATCCCCCAGCATCCATCTCCTTGAAGTGATCTGATCTCCGTGATCCTCTCTTACTTTCAGCATCTTTCTTCCAGCCGAGTTCTTCACCTTCTTTCTAGGCCCCTTTTGTCTTTCTGAGATCACCTCCTGGTCAGCCACACTTCTTTCTGGCAGCAGCAGCTTTGTCTGGAACTCAAACTCCCAGTTTCCCAGTGTAAGCCATTTCTGTGCAGAAGCACATGTGATCAGCCTCCTAATTGGTGACTCTGTCTCATGTTGCCTTATTAATAGGAGGATTCAGGGCATGCCACTAGTGTTTAGCCCAGGTGTTACTGAAATCTCCTAGCTCGTACTGGTTACAGCTTGTGAGTAGCAGGTTTATGTTTTAGAGACTCAAAAGTTCAGTTTTGGACATTCATCCCTTCTCCCCACCCTCATTATAAGCTGCCTGTTGACATTCACAGTTAAAGCTGTTTTTTCACTTATGACACCTACTTATGTTGGGTAAACCAGGGAAAGTCTAGTATTACAGACTTCAGGACCCCCTCCTGCTGTTTTCACCCTAAGTGTTCTAGCTATAATATACCGCCAAATTGAAATTGTATCTGCAGGCACTGTTTGCACCAGGTTTTCTTATCTGTAAACAATCTGATGTCTCTTCTCTTATGTCCTCACGTCAGCTCTTTAGAGATTGTGTCAGAATGAGTTTTACATATTCTCCTGGATGTGTTCCCAAAGCAGCCTTCACATCCAATGCTTCTCTCCACTCTGCACACCTTTTTTTATTCTCAGCATTTAGCTGTGTTAAGCTACCTTTTCTGGTCTGAGAAATGATTGATACTCTTGGGTGAATTTTAATTGCGCTGTACGAGGATGGGATCATGTGATTCCCATTAACATTTATGGGAGTCGTATAATTAAATCCCAGTGCACCACAATGAAAATTTACCCTTCTATCTCCTTCCTTTTGTTGGGCAGTTGTATGTCAGGTAGTTAGAATGTATTTAAAAAAAAGGCATAAAACCCACTCTCCTTTCTTCCTCCTCTTGCTGAAATTACCCCTTTTTAAGGGGTGGGAAACTCTTAGCAAATTTTCCCTTGTCAGCATTGACTGAGCCAGAGCCAGGATGTGAGTTGAGTGGAGAAGACTGTTTCTTGCAGTTATCTGATGCTGTCATACCTCCAAGACTTGTATAACTTGGATGTTCTCCCAGCAGCTGCCAAAGTAGCTCCATAGATGACAAATTAAGTTTAATTTAGTGGCCCTACATAATGGAAGGAAGTCAAGGTTTTCACTTTATTTTGGTTGTTGGTTTGAAGCCACCCATGTTGACAGTAGCCAGTATCATTACTACATGATGAATCTGCAATTTTTTATGAAACTAACCTAATATTTTTCATAGATTTTTCAAGTGGATAGGTGTCCACATGGCAATTAACAGTGAAGGAATTATTAGTGTTGTTGCAAAGAAGCCAGAGATGAAATAAAGCACTGGGGCTAGACAGACCTCTGACACAATGTTGTGATTGCTCATGGTAAATGGTGAAAGCAAAATAGTGGTGTTGTAAAGAAAGTTGTGTTATTGCATATGTACCCTGAGATTACAGCGGAATTAGATTCTTTTGCTGGTGTGATTATGGGCTTTCAGAGACAGTCACCTTCTTATTTGTATATTGCAAAGAGAATGGGTAAATAGAATTTATTTTCTTATTATAAAAAAACCAAACTGATCTCACTGATTTCTCCACTTATTAGCTAATTGCACACTGCACTGTGGCAGAAGGAACAGTTTTGTCCACTGCAAGAGGAATATTTCTATTTCTCTTCTACATAAACTGTAACTTGTCTTCTGATTCAGATAAGCAATGTCTTAGCAGTCATCTGCTATTAAATGCTGAGTCATTTGATCGCTGTTTCTGCAGTCTTTTGCTGACTCCAGCAATGCTTCAGCTCTCTGCTTCCTGGTCAAAACAAAGACCTGAATGAGAAGTGGCAGCAGCAAGTTAAATACAGTGAATGCATTTTTAATTTAGAAAAGCCCTCACTAAGAACAAGTTTTTACATGTTCCTAAGTCAAAATAAGCTTCAGGGAATTCGGATGCATCTTTTATTTCTACCTGATTGCTCAGGTCTTTTCATATCTTTTCATGTGCATGTGTTTGTTTATACACAAATTCATATATATGGATGTGTATACATATGGTATAATATTTTTTTATGCCAGTGTTCAACTAAAGTGGTTGCTGTATAAATTGGGTTCCACACTACTAATCTGTGCATATTATAAAAGAATGAATCTCTAGGACTTAATCCCAAAAGTGCACCTACGGTTGATTTACTTAGGCAGAACCAACATAAGGCACATTGGATCTTGGTCTCTTGAAAGTTCAGTTCATAGTTTTTAAAGGTTGTAGGTATTTCCCTTTGCTTTGCCAGTTAAGGCTGGAAGTTTGGTTTACATATACTGCATACACGTTGCATACCTTGATAAGACGGTGTCAAAAACTATATGGATAAAATGTTCTCAATCTATTACTTTTTTTATGAATGTGACTTAACATTTTGAAGCAGTGCAGTGTGAAAACTAGGCTAATAAGAGAGCTTTTCTAGAGTGTGATAAAACCAAAATGTAAATCCCTGAGTGAGTACTTAAAAGCAACCTGGAAAGGCTATTAGCAAGCAGATCTGCTTGCTGATTCCACAAAGATTAATGTAAAAGTTGACATAAATAACTTTTATTGTATAAGTTTTTTCATGCAATTTCTTTCAAATTCCAACAAAAATATTTATTGTGCTGATATGTTCTGTTCTCCCTGTGTGTGAATGTAGCCATCATTAGTTCTTGTGATAAATAGGTGTATATTAAAATTCCTCCTTCAATTACACAGGGACTTCATTCTGTTTAATTTCTGTTGATTTTTTTCTGTGTTAAATTGTAACTAATTTTATAAGATTGAAATTTTTAAAGAACGTCAATGAGTATTATTTGCTTGAGATTTTGACTAACTAGTAGGAATCTAGTAGGATTGGGTGCTCCCTCAGTCAGTTTGCAGATGACACTAAGTCAGGTGGAAGTGTTGATCTGCTGGAGGGTAGGAGAGCGCTGCAGAGGGACCTGGACAGGCTGATGACAACAAAACCTGATGACAGGTTTTTAATGACTCAGTCACTTTTTTTGTCTGCAATTCAGCAAGCCACGTAAACATTTACCCATCTGAATTCAACTCTAAATTGGCTTTTACCAGTTCAGTTGTGGTCAGTGACTTTTGCTCAGTGGTGTGTTTAATCATAAATACAAATCTTAAATTCTGGGATAGTAAGCAAATAATGCTTCCAATCTCTTGTGAATCAATCTCCTATTATATCCAGTGTATATAATGTGTAAACTTTCTTACTGTGTGTTGTCTTATCTCGTATTTCAACTTGAGCTTTTACTGAAAGTAGGAATATCTGTCAAAGCCTGTTTTCAAAAGCCACAGAACTTAATTTTCAAGACAGTTAATGATTTTGGTTCACTTAATAATCCAGTTGGCCACAGAAGAATGAACACAGTCATCATTAGTCATTTTATTTGAAATTTCCTCTTTAGCCAGTCTTCATCTACTTCTAGTAAACCATGGTTTATTAGAACTTGCTAGGGTCTAAACTAGGGTTTAATGAGTTAGTAGTCATTAATATAAAAAAACAGCATTTGCTTTTATTTTAAAAGTATTGCTGTAAAATATTTTGAATAAGTTTTCTGGCTGGAGAATCTTTTTTTCTGTGAAAAGTGTTGAATTTTCACCCTTTGGGATTTTCTTTGCAGCTGCTGGAAACTAATACTCTTCTCCTAATGGACCAAAATGTGTGTGCTATTAACATAGTGAGCTCAAAAAAAATACTTGTAGTTTTGTCTTCCATTAACACCTTCACTGAATACAGGTCAGCTGTGATTATATTCCTGCTAACAGAGGGAGACGCTTTTTTGATAATATCTTCACACTTAAATAGTTATCTTTTTTTCCATGTAATAAGGCATTGCGTAGTGTGACTTGGGTTCCTGGAGTCTAGCTGCTGACAGGAATCTTGTTGCTATTTGTGGACTAAAGAGATGGTTGAGATGAAAAATGCACTGTGGCTCTGAGGGTATGTTCTGTAAATGCATGGGCTTGTTAGAGCACACAGACAAGGTAGATGGTTTTTGCTGATTCGTTTCTGTGTGAGGATGTCTTCTATGGGATGTTGCCTTTGTTTTTCCTTGGGAAAAATGATACAAGAATGAGCATAAGCATAAAATGTGATAAAGATAAATTAATAGACTTGCTACTCGCAATGCTGCCAGGACTCATCTGCTTATGTTACTGAAATAAATTTATGTTACTACAGTTTGTGCTAGCATGGAATGACTGATTAAACTACAAGGGAGTGTACTGAATTCTGTTCTAGCTGAGGTACATGAACATCTTTGTTAACTACAGATACATATAGCTACTCTGTATTGCAGTGTTGAGGTGCTTGAGCTAAATTAACTAGCTTGGATTAAAAAAAAAAACAACACAAAAACCCACCAAAAATGCCCACACCTGCAGAATGAAAGACAACTTACTCTTGGCCAGGCTGAGCTCTGTACCAATACTGCTAATTAGCTTTGTATCCAAGCCACTTGATTTCACTGCTAACCCAGACATCTTAAGACTATCCTGCAAACTGCAGTGTGATCTTCAGATAAAATAGGAGTTGTGTGGAAACCAGTAAACCACCAAATTCAACTTTTCAAACCCAGGCTAACTTAGGAGGGCCAGCATTTTTCCCATATTTCCACAGAAATAATTTGGATATGCAATATAACTCAATGCAGTTGTCCTTCCTGATTAAAAAATGTAAAAGATTTTTTTTGTTATGTGTGTCTTTAACAAACCAAGTGACTATTGCAAGGACTGAGAAGTTCAATGTATTGTATGGTAATACATTGTTTTTTTGGTTCAAAAAGGAAGGGAAAAGTGAATATTGTGTGCACCAGAAGAGAAGGTGCTTTATTTAATGCTCCAGTAGCACATCATAGTCTTCTGCTGAGCCCTCCATTAGCTCACTTTTTTGATTTGGCCACAGGAAGAAGAGCAACAGGCAAACAAGCATGGCAAATGCTCTTCACACTGATCCTGTACTAGATATTTAGCAATGCTCTACAGATGCTAAAAACTAGTGTTTTTAAAAGATATATTAATAACCTGCTTTTTTCGACAGAACTGCACCAGATCTTACTTTCTTCACAGAATCACAGAATGGTCAGGGATGGAAACAACCTCTGGAGATCATTTAGTCCAACCCCCATGCCAAGGCAGGTTCATCTAAAGCAGGTTGCATAGGAACGCATCCAGGTGGGGTTTGAAAATCTCCAGGGAAGGAGACTCCACCACCTCTCTGGGCAGCCTGTTCCAGTGCTTTGGCCCTGTCAGAGTGAAGAAGCTTCTTTCCTCAAGCACAGGTGGAACTTCCTGTGCTCCAGTTTGTTCCTGTTGCCCCCTGACCTCTCACTGGGCACTACTGAAAAGAGTCTGGCTCCATCCTCTTGACACGCACCTTTTAGATATTATAAGCATTGATGAGATCCACCATGCATTGTAACTGAGTTCTTAGAACAAATCACCCCTCTGGTCCCCAGAACCACTCCCACAGTAGCCCATTCCTTTGGCCCTCCGCTTTTCTTTTACATGTCAAATCATAGTTGGATTCCTAATATTAGAAATTCATTCATTTGGTGCAAAACCAGTCAGGGTGGCTTCCTGATGATCTCCGCTGAGCTCCTTTCAGAAGAAGAGATCTGCACCACATGTGAGGGAAAGCCAAAAACAAATGTTGTGTTGGAGCGTGGCCAGGAGGAGAGATGGGATGCTGTGTTCAGAGCTTACAGAAACCTGTAAGAGCAAACCATAGAATAATTCGTGATAATCTATTTCAGGGTGTTGTCCATGTACATGCTAGAACAGAATGAGATAAAACTTACCTGGGAGAGGGGGAGATAAAAGCAACTATGCCCCTTAAATGGTTTTATTTGTCTTTTACTGCTAGATAACCTTAAGGTTTCTGAGTTGATAAAATAGTAGATAAAAAGCAGCTGGGGTCAACATAGCTTCAAGGAAACATTAAGACAGGCATTCTCTTTGTGTTTATGTACACTAAATTTAACAGTAACAAAACATTATTATACACAACATTGGCTTACATTAAATTGTTCAAGCAGTTCAAGAAACTTGAATTGGTTTCCTCACATGTGATGCCTCTTACACATGACAGATGCCTGTGTGAAAACTGTTTTGCTCCTGTGCTGTAAAAAATGAAGGTGATCTGGGGGCTTTCTGTAAGTGCTTCCTAGCTCTCATGTTGCTGTCTGGCCATGGAGTGGGACAGCTGTGTCTTTTGTGACTTATATTAGCAAAAATGAAGTTAACCAAAAGGTTTGGTTTCTGTAAAGCAGTGTGTGCATATTTAGTAACATAAATGATTTAGAGCTATTGTTAAATCCCCTGAAGCATGCAAATTTTTGTTAAGCTTGATTAATATTTGTTGTTCTATATGTTCAAAATCTTTTCATTTTAAGATGTCTGTTCAGTAAAGAGTTTATTTCCAATGTAATCTTTCTATCTACAGTGTGTCCTTTACAGGTACAGTCCTACAATGTGATATTATCAGTTATTGTTGGAGACAATAAATTGTACTCTGAATATTAAAATACAGACTCATTTTCAAGATTATGTGCTACAAAGCTACTGGCCTTTACTTCAACGAAAAGTAGCTCTGCACCATCTTTACATCTATTTTAAGTAACAGTTCTGCACTTCCATAGATTACATCTGGAAGACTTTGTTGCCATTTAAGAACTGTCTGTGTCTATGGACAGCAATTTCTCTCTTTTCTTAAAGCTCCTGTTATGGTGTCTATGGACAGCAATTTCTCTCTCAGCAAAAACCTTTTCTTAAAGCTCCTGTTATGAGATGTAGAGCTTAAAAGATTTTTCCTTTGAACTTTAGCTTTTGCAGTTGCAAAACCCAGTTGCTCTGAGTTGCTCCAAACCCAAACTTTAAAGAACTATAGAAGAAAACAGAAAATTAAAACAATTTAAATTTCATCTGTGTGCATACAGACCTAGGTTCACTATTGCTGACCATCTGTAGTTAGCCATGTCAGTGGGCAAAAGTAGTGGTAATTTTAAGAACTTGAGTCCTGATGAAGGGGCTTTGTATTTCTGCTTCTCCCTGTCTAGAATCCAGGTCTGTACGTTGCTGGAGAACACAGCTAATCTAATCTCCAGTCCTGTAGACATTTAAAAGGAATATGTAGTTCAGGAATTTGAGCATTACCAGGGCATTACCATCTGCTAACTGTGATTAGCAGCTTTGGAAAGAAGCTTCTTATAAGGTATGAAGAGTTAAAGTTAAGCCCTTTTTATTATTATTGGCCTGTCAATTGATAGCAATGGTTTCTTATCAGTTCATTCTGTGCAATAGGATTATTGTTCCACTGGCCAACATTGAGAGCAGACCTAGATCTTTTGGCTATAGGCTTAATAAGAACAGCAGAGAATTAATGGTGGGCTACAATTGTTGTTCGCATCTTTGTTGTAATTAATAACATTGGTCCAACACAGAAAAAGTTTATCCAATAAACTTAAAAATTATTTTCTTATTCAGTCCACAGTTGCTGTTCTAACCTTTCAGTTAAATTATTTTGCAATTGCCAGATTTGCATGAACTTATAAATGTCAGAGGTAGGTCCAGTCTGGGTTGCTATTTGAAGTTATTTTGTATGGGACTTTTGGTGTTAAATATCTGCATTTTTCACACACAAGGGGGCTTGGGTTGATTGGTTTCCTTGGTAACAGCTCTTTGCTCTGATTGCATAAGCACACTGGAGTGGTGCAGAACAGATTACTACAGAAACACCCTAGAATTAGTCTGATGTAATGGGTTGTTGTTTGAGCTGTTAGAGTTCCTAATTCCATTATCCTTTGTTATTCCCATTAATACTGCATTGTAGTGACATAACAAGTAGCTTACTTAAGACTAGTCAAATTTCCTTTAACAAGTTAGCTGTTGGCTTCTGTAAGAAAATTTTACATGAAGGGAAGGAACCTAACAAAAGGCTGAATAAAGTGTTCTGCACCAATCACAACTGTACACTTAATTCTTGGCGAGTTAGCTTGCAAGATAAAAATATTTATACAGCTTAAATTTATGTTGATGGATTGTTTTAGTCATCCTTTCTTCTTAGTCCATGGAAGAATTCCCTTGGGTATTTTTACCAAATTCTCTGTCAGTCTCTGATAATCTCCAGAATGTGTGTACTTTTATAGGAATTACATTCTGGAGATTATAATTAAATCTAAAATAGAGTTATTTCAATCAAATGAGAAACAGGGCATTGGAATTTTTGAAATGGGTAAATTTGAAACTAAAGCACATTAGCTGCAAAAATTAGAAGAATTTAGAATCATAGAATGGTTTGGGTTGGAAGGGACCTTAAAGACCATCCAGTTCCAACCCCCCTGCCATGGGCAGGGACACCTTCCACTAGACCAGGTTGCTCAAAGCCTCCTCCAGCCTGGCCTTGAAGACATCCAGGGATGGGGATGATTTGGAAATGAACACGTTGTCAACTGCCATGTGTGAGGTTGCTGCTGTGCTGCACAGGCATCTTTTTAGTTTTCTGGTGTCTTACGAAGCTCCTCAGGCACAGTCCCCAGCATCACCCCTGAAATCCTGAAATAAAAGTATCTGTGGTCAGTCCCATGATCTCTGGCTGTGGAAGTCTGTAAGGCTGTGCCTGCTTGAGCTAGCAGTGTCTGGAGTGAAACGCTGACAATGTGGACATGAGGACTTCAGCAACATTTCCCTTGTTTCTTTTTGGGCTAGCTCACTAACAGTTTGAGTGAATTACATGCACTCTGTGGTGTGGCTTTGAGGGTTTTCTACAGCCAAAATAAATCTGGTTGCATGCCCTGAGACATCTTTATGATTGACAGATAAATGTGCCTCTGTAAAGTAAATGGGAACAGCTGGGAGGTTTGCTTTAGAAACATGGCCCTGACCAAAGGCAAAACCCCTAAGGAAGGGCACCCTAAACATCCCTCAGAGCCC
The DNA here is from genome assembly GCF_000690775.1 of Eurypyga helias. NCBI lineage: Eukaryota > Metazoa > Chordata > Aves > Eurypygiformes > Eurypygidae > Eurypyga > Eurypyga helias. The sequence continues at coordinate 70,457 of NW_010243142.1, read as the reverse complement.
CAGATGTGGTTTTTCATGTCTGTAGATCAGCTGGTCAAAGGACATTTGAAAGCTGAACTGACCAGAAAGGATTCCCTTTCTCCCCACCCAAAGGTTTTCTATCTAACTGATAAAAGGAGTGTATGCATTTAAACAAAGCAGCAGGTCCTTAACTTATTTTCCTTGCTTCTTTTTGAATGTAATTAGTATTAGTGAGAGTCATGCCTGGGATCCATGACTGATCCCCTCCCTATTCCCTCTTGAGTCAGAGGACACTCTTATTCCTCTGTGTAGCCAATTTACCTCATCCGTGGTCTGATAATTACAGTAGACACTTGTGTAAAGGCAGCAGAGCTGTTGTCTTTTTCCTGTGACATTGAGAATCTCAGTTCCTTTCAAGTCCTTCGTGCTTTGAGGGCCCTGAAACCCTGCAATACGTCTGGTCTTTGTTTTGCTTTTGAGGGAATTCCACTCCTCCTAGCCTGTTGGCTTCAGAGAATCTCCCCAAGGGGGATTTTCTGAGGTATCTCATTATTCTGAGGTGTTTGCACTTAAATAGGCCTTCCTAGCAAGGGACTTTCCCTTATTCTTGGCTAGAGACAAAACATAACCTTGGTCAATTATATCTGCTTAGAAGTATTTAATGAAGCAGCAATTTCATTAACGCAGGCAGGATCTGTAAGCAACACACAGGCAACCACACCTGTCATCTAGGTGATCCTGAAAATCCCTAAGGTTAAATACTGGAAATGTTACTTTGAGTCAACTTCAGAGGTTCAGACAGAATATTATCAACAAATTCGATAATGATGGCATATATAATAGCACTGATAGAAGGTCTCTCAGCACTTGAGTTTATTCAGAAGGTCTATTTGCAACTTTAAACATTTCTCCTGAACCATGTCCTTGCTTCAGATGTTGGAACAAAGTTGTTCTTAGCTGGCTGAGTTTTGTGACCTGGTCTGTGGAATAGCCCTAAACAGCTTTACTGGAACAACTTGGCAGATAAAACTGTAGCATAAAGTTAAGAAATGAGCTGTGGGTAGAGAGACCCCCTTGAACTGCTTTCATGATGAAAAAAGAAATGTGGGAAAGCCTATGTTGAAATGTTGATCTCCATATAAGAACAATATCTAGAAGCAAGGCAAGGGACTAAGACTCTGGCTGTCTACTTACATATCTGTAATATATAAAGATGACAATGCTCAGACTTTTCAAAAAACTTCTCAAGGGCTATCAATAACTGTCTACTTTCTTACAACTTTAAAACTGTTGTGCAGTGACACAAAAAACTTCACAGTATATCATTAATATTTTGAAGGCATATAATACTGCTTAAAATAAAGAAAAAGTAGTGAACATTAAAAACTAATGTTCAATTCCTTTTCCACACATTTGATACAGTTTTTTTAATGCTCTCTAGCTAATTAGAGAGTATTACAAAAGTAAACACCATTAAAAATTAATTCTTTTACTTAAAAATGACTTAAGATCATGGGATCCTGCTTTAACTGCTCAAGACAAAATGATTTACATGATTTAGGATTTTGTAGGAAAACTCTTGCATTGTCACTTAAACACTTTGAAATATTCCTCTCAAAGCTAGTGCAATTATGTTTTGTGATTCCAGCTCAGGCTGTGTGGTATTCAGAAGTTATTTAATTTTCCAGAGGTTCTTTCTCTTTAGGAGAGTGTAGACTTCAGACTGCTAAGACTTAAATTACTGGTTCTCCCCCTACACCTCAATGCACAGTCCATTTTGTTAGTTTAGCCTGAACTGTCTTGAGCAGGGACTCTTCCACTGCACATTCATACAGGGACTGTCTCTAGACAGCCTTGGTTTTGGCTGGTATTTCTTCGTGATAACAAATAGTGACATTGTACCAGACATGAGGAAAGGTGGGAAAAATTGACCTTGAGGTAATGACAATTGATAAACCGTAGTCAGAATTCACAAATATCCAGCTTACAAATACTAATGTTGTTTATTTTTTTCTGTTTAAAATGATGCAGCATCTGATGGGAAAATTAATTTGTGTGTAGGTCACACCTCAGCCAGAAAAATTCATCTTAACTTCTGATGAATATCAGTTTTGTTGGAAAAACCAAATGACATCTACAACATTTTACAGCTGATCCTCTCCATGCCACCCATTCTCATGTCAGGCTGATCCTCCACTTAAACCTATACAAATATAAAGCAGCAACAAGTCAGTGGACTTATATCTACTTGAAACTTATGACTGAGAGAGAGGATTTAGTGTGTCTGCCAGCAGAGGATTGGGAGTCTTAAGCTGCCTGCAAGCCATCCGTGATACGGTTGTGCTGTTGAAAGGCAGATGGCTTATACAGTGTGCCATAACTCTTGCCTTTTCTTGCTGTGTCAAGTGCAGGGTAGACACAGGTATTTGAAGCTGTAGGGCTGCAGCTCAGTCATTTTCTACACTGTCCATGCAGAACAGGCAGGTGAAATATGTTCTCCTGGATTTCTCCTCTGCTTTCTTAGTTATCTAACTTTACCTCTATGTTCCCAGCACATAGGGTAGAACTTTATCTCTTTCTATTCCTAAGGGAGTTGACATAGGTCGAAAGACTTTGAAAAGATGGGTATATGAAAGACATATATAATTTTTCTGATTATTGTTCATTTTTCTTTGTAACAACTTCATCAAAATAAATATTAACAATAGGGAGAGAGATAAAAGTTGATGTTATGTGGAAAGTTACAGGTACACAGTTAAGAAGGGAAAGAAGGTATAACCCACAGGAGGAATAGGGTTAGTTGCTGCAGTGGTGAACACTACCGGTTCACTCTGCCTTTCATTCTGCATGAGTAAACTGTATTGGGTAAAATACAGCTTCCTCAGAGGTAACACCAAGGTTTCGCTGAAGGATCTTGAAAGGGATTAAGTAGCCTCCTCAGACATCTTGATGTTAGAAAAAGTATAAGGGCATAAAGAATATAAAAGTTACATATTTTAGCTGTTAGACGTACTTAAAGGTGGGAAAGGGTTATGCCTTTAGCATAAAGGGACCTGAAGAACTATGTCAAGCCCCTTCTAAAACCAGCAAGATCACCTATAAGGACTGTAGTATTTGTCACAAACTACTGAAAAAATACTCTTATTTATGGATCAGAAATCTGACATTTTTAAAAAATGTTCTTAAATTAAAAACTTCAGTAGTATCACATTAGTTATTACAGCATGTGAATAAGAACAAAGATATTTGGTCAAATTCCATTGTAGCTTGATGGAAAAAGTGTAATACTGTCTTTAGTTCAAAAACACCATATGCTTCCTTGGACAGTTAAATAGGAATAGGTTTTAACTGTTCAAAATAATACACTTGCCCTTAATGTCTGTCAATACTAAAACCAGACTGTTGCAATTACATAGATCCTCGTTAGAGCTGCTGTCACTCAGTGACTTCCAAATTAACTTCAGTTATTCTATAGTTAAAAGCTTTTCCTTGTGAAGTATGTGCAAAATACTAAAGGAAGTTGTGTAGTCTAACCTTCTTCAAAGAAATTTCTCATTGCAGGACTCAAATCCTTCAGCAAATCTTTGCCATTCTTTTATCAATAATAGCATAAACAAGCTCTGATAAAGCAAGGGAGGTTACATAATCATGTTAATGTACACATTACACATAATCAGTTTTTTGTGTGTTACTGTGGTGGGTTGATGTTGGGTGGCTGCCTTATCATGCTCACCAAGCTGCTCTCTCACTCCCCCTCTACAGCAGGCCAGGGGGAAAAAAATAAGGTGAGTAACTTGGGGGTTGAAATAAAACAAATTTAATGAAGGAAAGCAAAGACCATGCATGGAAGCAAAGCAAAGATTCTTGGCTCTTCATCAACAGGCAATGTGCAGCTACTTCCTGGAAGTAGGGTCTCAGTACGTGTAGCAGTTCCTTCAGAAGATAAACACCTTAACAACAAATACCCCTCCTCCTTTCTCTTAGGTCTTACTGCTGAGCACAGCATCATATGATATGGTCCCCTTGGTCAGTTGGGGTCAGCTGTCCTGGCTATGCCCCTTTGCAAACCCTTGCCCACACCCAGCCTACTGGCCTTGTACTGGGCATTGGTTGGTGAGACAGCCTGGACGCTGTGTGAGCAGTGCTCAGCAGTATCCTGAACACTGGTGTGTTACCAACACCTTTCTAGCTTCGACAACAAAGCACAGCACTGTGAGGACTGCTGTGGGGAAGGGGAAGTCCATCCCAGGCAGAGACAGTACAGTTATGTCAAGCTGGGCTCCAGTTTGCCTCCTGTAGCCAGGCTGACTCTGCAGTGTAAGTGATTTTGTAGTTAAATAACTGAGTGGCATAAAAAACCCATAGATTGGGATAAATTCCCATATCTGCTCCTATAAAGCCTCCAGGCATCACCTCTGCTCTTATTACTAAAGTAGGGGTAATATCCCCTTTCCTGTGCTTTAATTACCAGATTAGGTGATAAACTGGGTGACACAAGAGCTGTCTTATGGCATGACTGTACACACAGTGAAGCACTATGGGTGCTGCTCCTCATTTAGGGCACTTCTGCCCTCCTATAGTGACATGAGTCTTCACTGATGCAATTAATTATACTAAAATCATCATCTTCATTACAGTCCTGAATAAAGTGGTTGAATAAAGTGCTGATTAAGAATGTGGCATTTTCACAGATTAAACCTGTATATGACTTTTTTGTGCCCTTGTGCCTCATCCCAGAGCTGAACTATATTGGTTTCTGGAGATTCAACTTAATAAATCCAGTCCACTGGCAAATACAGCCTCGAACTACAACAATTTTAAGCTGTTTTTTCTCTGGCTTTTACAGTCAGACTTGCATGCCCAGGCATCAAGCCAACTCATGTAACTACAAAAGAATAGAATTTGGTTTCTAGAAAGTAGCATATATATTGTTATTCAGTGTACTACATTTGTTCATCTTTACAACTCTCTTTTAAATCCTTTTTTAATCTTTTATATCAAAGGCCTAAATATCTCCAGGTTAGGGCACAATAAACTTTGTTATACCTGCCTAGTGTCAGTAGAGGTTTTTTTTTTTTACTTTGATCCATTAAAAGGAAAGAAACAACTCATTTCTTATTAAATATGGAATGAAAGTGATAGTGGTCTCAGGTTAATTTCATAATTTTTTGGGGCTTTTGGCCTAAGAAAATGAGTATTCTAAAATATGAGAAGGAGAACAAAAACAGTTCTACACTGTTTCCCCTCGACTTTAAAGAAATCTCTAATGTTTTTTAAAGAAAGTTATTTGAAAGGCGTTGGAGGAATTAAAAGGAAAAAAAAAATCCAGATTTCAAAGCTAGTGTAGTTATAGAACCACATGAGATGTTTCAGTGTTGACAGTAATCAGAAAGAATCGTATTTAATGCTGTTTTTAAACACATCAGAAAAATGTTTTTTCTGTGAGGGAAGAATATAATTTGATAAAACATGCTGGTACTCTGAATTCTTTCCATTAATACTGTTAAAAGCAGATTACAATATGCAACTGAAAATTAGCATCTGTCTTCTCTCTGATTCGGCAGAGAAGGGTGAGGACAGCTGAGGCTGCTAACCAAACAGGAATGTAGTTGTGGCTCCCAAACTTCTGCTACTTTGAGTAGGGTGCATCAGAGAATTGGTCTTCCCTAAAGAGGCATTTGTCCCCCGTTAGACCCAGAATGCAGGTGTATTTCTGTAAAGAGAAAATGTCTTTTTTAGATCTTTGAGTGTTTGGTGGTTTTTTGTTGTTTTTTCTTTTTTTAAATAAAGACCATGTCTACTTTAGGGATCATGCACAGAGTGAACTCGTATCACTTGTCTTTTCTATTCAAGACCATGGGGTCAAACCAGCAATTTTTGGCTTGAACAGGAGATACTGGAAAGAACACCTGGGTCCTGTATTCAGACTGGTTTACTTCTTGCTATGCCTTTTCTCCTTTCTTCATTCAGCATGCACACAACCCTCCTTCTCTCAGGAATTATGCGGATCTGGCATATGACAAAAATTTCAAAATTACAAAAAAATCTGTCAGGATTTGGTGGCTGTAGGATGTCTTAGGCTCTCCTGTGAGACATAAAAGAAATTCAATTTTATTATTTAGAAAAATAAAGATATTTCCTATATAATGATTGCACATCCCCAACATCTCTCAAACCTTTCTTGAGACTGCAATTCTTCTGAGATTCAGCACTGATGGCACTCAATTGCTGTGATTAGTTTAAATCCTAAACCTCATTATAGTTTTTAAATACCCCACTGCAGTGCATTTTCATTTGTGATTTACCAGGGCTCTTGTGTTTTGCCTTTACTGCTTTTTAATATCTAGATTGTAAAATTTTGTTCAGCAGTACATCTTATCCAATGTGTTGTGTAGCGATGAACAAACTGTCAGTGCAGCTTATGGCAACTGGTATCAATAAAGGTGAATTTTACAAGGTATTTCCATCTTATCATGAAAGCTGACAAGCATCAGACCAAGGGTCTGTATCCAGAGGTTTACCTGAACTCTGAGTGTGCCATATTTCATAGCCGTGCAGCAACGATGGCTGTGTCCTCTTTGTGGGTGTTGAACAGGTACTGTCTTTTCCCAAAGGTAGGTTATAAAAATGTGTCTGGTTTCTCCTCTTACTGCTGCTGCAACACAGATGTCTCGACCATGACCCAACTCCTTCTGTTAATCTTAATGATAAAAAGGTCTGAGAGAGAAGAGCTCTTCTGATTGTTCAGGTTATTTCAGGGATCGTACAATTCAAAGGAACTTTCTAGTTGGAGTAGCTTTTGGTCTGGTTTATGCTACTGGTCCACACAATGCAACGAAAGCTTTGGAGGGAGGGAGGTACTGTCTGCAGGCCTCAGAGTTTGTCCCCCAAAAATTCCCTTGTCCAGGTATGGAATAGTTATTGCAAAAGGTATTAAAAACTCTTCTGCTCCTGGTCATAAAGGTTGCAGTATAACTTCTATAGTTAATTTGCGGCCAGTTTTAGTATCTGGGATGGCAGGAGGAGATGGAGAAAAAAAAACATGTTTTTGTGGCTTTCTGTTTCTTAAGAAATGATTGTACTATATTGTCAACTGTGCTTTTCTAATGGATGAGAGTGAACCTCCAGCAGCAGTGGCTTCTCAGGTACTTTCATGCCACTGTTAAGTTTCCACAGTACTGCAGAAGTATCGTGGGCACCCTGTATTCAGAGGAATTTGTGAGGTCCCACTCTTAGTTATGCAGCACTTAGTTATACAGTGCTGTAATGGTGAGGATTTTCATGGTTAGTAGAGAACATCTTAATAACAAATTACTGTTGTTTGAAGACTCATTTACAAGTTTGGGTTGTGTTGGTCCCAAGTGGGATAACTATCCCTCTTTCTACTGCTTGCACCTGGTTCTGTGGTTTGCGCATGCAAAGGCAGAGTTAAAGGCTTCCATCTTGACATCAGAAGTTATGACTTTCTGGATCCTAATTATTAATTCACTGGCGATCAGAAAGAGTACTTGTAATATGGGAAGTGGAAATTAGCTTCTACATCCCCACGCAGGGTGGCAGTTCAACAGAGGTCCGCATCAGGTTTTCTCATCTCCGCTTCATATTCTGCTCATGCCTCTTGCATTTCAGAGGTTTAGGGTTTTTCTGCTGAAATAGTATTAATTTTGGGAATCGTAAGTGGATTTGAAATAATTAACTGGTCAGTTTAAATAAATTTTTGTGTTGTCCTTAATAAAGAAGCTGCCAAGGAAATAGGCCTTTACTGTGGTGATTCTGTGCCATTACACAAACTTTTGATGGACTGAATAAAAGATACGACGAATTTATTACTAGTATAGTAAATGCAGCTCCGCAATCTACAGTTTACTTGAGTAAGGAGTGGGTTTCAGGATGTGGAGAGAATACAAGTACAAATAAATAGGAAGTATTTCTATACTTTCTTCAGCTCCATTCCTCTATATGTTGTTTCCAGGAACTTTGTGCAGTTAAGCTTTTGTTTTATTCTTAAATAGTTGTTGACCATCCCTTAAAGTGGACATGAAGATTTTGCCTACTAGGTCTATCACCATTTCTTAAATTTGCATGTTAAATAATGCCACGGAAAACATGTCAACATTTCCTATTTAGCAACAAAGGATGATCAATGCTTCTATGATAATTAGTAGAGTTGACAGTCAAAGTGATGAAAATAAAAAGCTCTGATCAAAAGACCTTTCTTCTGTGCATTGTAAATTAGCATAAACATTGCTATCGCCTTCATAATGCCAGTAAAAAAGCAAATATTACCTTGGCATAAAAAGAATTTTTATATGGTTAAAGGGCAATGGAATTTAATCCACTGGAGTATTCATCTTTTTCTGATTCCTTTCATTTAGATAAAACAATTTTTGGGAAAAGAAGCCAAACAACCACCAGGAAAAAAACCCAACCCCAAACAAAAACCCCACTAACTTGTTCTCAGGTAGGGAGGGAGTTGCATTGATAGTTTTTAGCTGCTGGGATTGACTAAGGTGTGTAAACTGGTTGAACAATCGTATATAAACCAACCAAGATTAGTGAGATCTTAGGATCTGAGTGACTATGCCAGGAGAGAAAATAGGCCAACTTAAGAAATCTGCAATCATATCAGGAAAAAAAACCCTAACACCCCACAATCCTATGTGATAGCCTTCAGTTCCTGAAACACTTGCTCCTCCCTTCTGTCTCCTGATCTCTGGGAAGCTGTGGGAGTGGAGCTTTGACAGGTCCCATGGGCAACACATTTTTACCTTGTCACCATCTCTGTTTTTAGTGTGGCACTTGTGATTTTCATTTATTTAACTTCTCTGCCATTAGTGTATGACTCATGGTATTTGTAAGTACTCACATGATTGAGCCTTACTAACTATAGTTTTGTTATGTATAACAATAATCAAGAAAAACACTGAAGACTACCTTGTTATAATATCCACCTTAGTGTGGATCTTACTTTTAAGAGTTTGTTGATAAAAGATCCATCCCCTATTTTCATTTATAGCATTTATCTCTCTAAGGATTAGAGTTGGGCACTCAAGAGCTAAGAACATTAAGCATGGTGAAAGATTGGCTTTTCTTGACCTCTATTGATATTGAGTGCATTCCAGCGTATAACTAAAGTGCTGCAATGCACAGATAAACACACAGGTGTTCCAAGAATAATCCCTTCTTTTGTATAACTATTTGTTTCCCTTTCATCACAATTATTGATCATTTATCACACGCACTACCAAAAGTTGAAATAGTTTCACCTTTCTCCCTTCCAAATCTTGTAGCCATTACATGTTGTGGTGTGGTTTGTTTTGTGTGATGTTGGGTTTTTTTGTTTGTTTGTTTTCACATGAAATAACCTATGCTCCACTGTTGGTATTTGGAACTTGAAAGTTGACCTTAAAAACATAGAGGCATCAGTTATGAATGAAGCTAAGCGAGAAAACAGGGCCCTGGCCTGAAAAATTACCATTCACTAACTACATGCTTCGCACTATTTTCACTTGTGGGGGTAGGGAGCTACGCAGACAACAATTTTTGAAAAATGTATTTGTTTTTTTTAAATTGGAAGCAACATAGTCAGGTATAGCCAGGTTTTGATTGAATTTGTTTGCTGCTTTTTACTTATGATCGATTTACCATGATTGGTTTTGTGCTTGGAAACTGTGTCACTGAATAGACAACGAACAAGTACATTCAGGTAGGCTAGAAAAATATACAAAGCGAATATTTTTCTTTTAATGAATATACCACATGATTTGAACCCTTCTTTTATGCCAATGAATGTATGGTCAGTGCAGATCCTATGAGTTCCGGGGTTATATATGCCATTGTAGTCAGTTGGCTTTATGCCTGAGAAGTATGAAAATGGTTTACAAAGCAGAGCAGAAACCATTTCATCCTCTGAACATGATTTCAGAAGTGTAATTTACCAGCAATTAAAACCCCCCAAAATGTAAACTGAATTACTCTTCTCTTGGGATTCCTACCTTCATTTAATTTGTGTTTGTTTTATCCTTTGGCATTTTATCTTCTAATAAGCCTACAAGGGAGAATGGAGCATTAGCTTTCTATTTAAAGAAAAGGACAAATAGATGCGGAGTAAGTACACTCTAATGGCCAAAATTACTCAAGATTTTTGGCTTTAGCAGCATGCAAATAAACATCTGCATTTACTGGGTTGGAAAGGTTTGTTTTACAAACGTGTTAGCTAGAGATTTATTTACAGGTAATAATATTTATTTACTATCTCTTCTCCATTTGAGTAGAAACAAATTTCCTTAGGTTATTTATTTGTGAAACACCAGCTGTGTCACTGTATTTCTGATTCACATACAGTATTTCTGTACTCCCATACCTGAATATTACTTACAGGGAGAAGCTGACGTTGAATAACTAGAAGGACTTACATTTTTATCAGCTCTCTCACGTGTGACCCACACATTTTATTGACTTGGCCAGCCAGTGGTGAAAAGTCAGTAACCAAAATACTACCAAAACCACCATTAAAAACAAGATAAAGCCAGAATAATCTTTGTAAGATTATCTTGCCATTTACTGAATGATCATACCTCTGAGTTGTCTTTCCATTCTTCTAGCCCTACTTCTGATTTATAAAATTAAAGATGCTTTAGAAGGTTATTTTTATTTTATCTGCATTATTTTCACCACGACACTTTAATGTATGTAGAAATACACCGGAGGAGCACAGCCTCAACTTGAAAGTGTTTGCAGTGTGATTAGTTTAGAAGGGTTTGAACTTTCTTGTACATTCTTTATGCTTTTGTTGTCTTCAGGTCTTTTTCTGATATCTCAAGTTCCCAGAGGATATTCTGCTATTTCATGTTATAAACTGTCTTCTCTTTAGAGATGTTTTCTGAAGAGAAGACTTGGAAGACTGCAAGCAACTCACTAAAGCCCCAAATCTGCAAATATTTGCTTGGTACATACTTATGAGTTGCTTCCTACTCGCTGCAGTTTGTCTTCCAATAGTAGGATGAAGTATTTCCATAAATGTGTGCATAGTTGGGGTTTCCAGCTTGAATGCTCTTCAACACACTCCACGCTGATGGAGTTTGAATTAGGGCCCTGTTCATTAAGTCTAGCCGGTGGTCTAGAGTACTTCTTGGCCCAAAATATCATAGAATCATAGAATGGTTTGGGTTGGAAGGGACCTTAAAGACCATCTAGTTCCACCCCTCCTGCCATGGGCAGGGACACCTTCCACTAGACCAGGTTGCTCCAAGCCTCATCCAGCCCGGCCTTGAACACTTCCAGGGATGGGGCATCCACAGCTTCTCTGGGCAACCTGTTCCAGTGCTTCACCACCTTCTCCGGGAAGAATTTCGTTCAGATGTCCAATCTAAATCTCCCCACTTTCAGTTTAAACCCGTTCCCCCTTGTCCTGTCACTACAGGCCCTTGCAAAAAGTCCCCCCCAGCTTCCTTGTAGGCCCTCTTCAGGTACTGGAAGGTGCTACAAGGTCTCCCCGGAGCCTTCTCTTCTCCAGGCTGAACAAGCCCAATTCTCTCAGCCTTTCATCATAGGAGAGGTGCTCCAGCCCTCTGATCATCCTCATGGCCCTCCTCTGGACTCACTCCAACCAGTCTATATCCTTCTGATGATATGGGTGTTCCACAGCTGGATGCAGTACTGCAGGTAGAGTCTCACAACAGCAGAGAGGGAGAATCCCCTTCTCCTGATACAGCCCAGGATACGGTTGGCTTTCTGGGCTGCCAGTGCACACTGATGGCTCATGTCCAGCTTTTTGTCCACCAGTACCCCTCAAGTGCTTCTCCTCTGGGCTGTTCTCCATTCACTCTCCACCCAGCCTGTACTTGTATTTGGGATTGCCCTGACCAAGGTGCAGGACCTTGGACTTGGCCTTGTTGAACTCCGTGAGGTTGGCATTGGCCCACCTCTCCAGCCTGTCAAGGTCCCTCTGGATGGCATCCCTTCCCTCCAGCGTGTTGACCGTGCCACACAGCTTGGTGTCATCAGCAAACTTGCTGAGGGTTCACTCAATCACATCATCCATGTCACTAATGAAGGTGTTAAACAGTATATGCCCCAACACCGACCCCTGAGGAACGCTGCTTGTCACTGGTCTCCACTCAGACACTGAGCTGGTGACCACCACTCTCTGAGTGCAACCATCCAGCCATATGTGTTGAATGAATGAGGTTGCTGGTAGGTTGGCCCATTTAGGGCCTGGAATGACAAAAAAAAATTTCCCATACAGACCAGCAGCTGGAATTTGGGTGCATTTGCCCCAGATGACTACACAATTTCCCTGTTATTGCTTAATGCCTCTCTCTCAAAAGAGGAACAAAACTAATTGCTGAGACCTTTGTGTCCTAGGGGATGTGTCATGACTAGAGAAAAATATACTTCACAGCCATTACCTTCTCATAGTTATTTCTTGCCAGACCCTCAAGGGTAAGCTGTCAGTGCCCGTATACAACACATTATATAAGATCGTCATTTTCCACTCCATATAAGATGTTACTCTGAAAGCTATATTCGGATATTAAATAAAAATACTTTGTACTATATTAAGTCTTTCATCCAAAGACATAAAAGTGCTCTCCAGTGTTATTATTCATGTTTAAAAGAAGATTAAAATGAGCCATGCAAGGATGACATGATTTTCCCAAGGTTACAGGGAGTCAGCTCTGTTTATCCCAGTCTGAGACCCTCTCCTGAAGTATAAGCAAAAATGTTGGGTGTTTCAGTCATGGAATTTAATGCAGAGAAAAGCCTCCCTACTCACATGTAGCACTAACACGTCAGGAGGATTCGGGGAGAGCCTACATGTCATTAGCCCGGATCACATTACAAGATAGGGCTTTAATAAGTGACTGTGATGTAAATCCAGTCGACAAGTTGAAATCTTCTTGTTAGCAATACTTATGCGTAAGTCTTACAGAAGACAAAGTAATATTGGATGTAGTGATAGGCAAAATTTTTTCAGTGTGTCATTTGCCAAAACCTGCAGATTTGGGCTAGGCAAAACTCTTTGCTAATCCAGGCTAAAAATGTTTTTTGGCAATCCACGGTACACTGTTTTATTTTGAGCTATACTGTCCTTCCCTCACTCATCTGAGGTTTATTCTAGGTTTTCTGTACTCACTCAATGTTTTAGATCACTAAACCCAAAAGAAAAACTTTTTTTTAACAGCTCAGGACAAAAGACAATAGAAACTTTACTTGGAAGTGACAAAAACTAAATCGTAGTACATTTTTGACAGGTAACTAGTATTACTATGTACATGGACTGTACATGATGTAAGTAGGTTTATTGTGTTTAGAGGCGTACTTTGTGCCCCTCATCTCTGCAGTATTGCTAACATGGTACAATAATGTCTGTGTAAGTAAAGATGAAAAATTCTTGTGGGCACTGTGTATCAATTTGGAAGACTACAATTTCCAAGAGCTTTCCACACTTCTTTCTTGTCAGTGTATTTCCCCCTTCCATTTCTACTTACTGCATCAAACTGAGCAGAGCTGACCCCAAACCCCCTTCCCTGCTTTTCCTTTTCTGGAAAGGGGCCTGCCTGGTCCCTTGTCTAGCCCAGGAAATTTGCACAGCCCTCGCTAGCAATGATAGTTGGCAGAGCCACAGTAATTCTGCGCTGTTGTTTTGGGAAATGAGGCTAGCAGGGAGACCTCACTTTGGCAAGGTCATTCTTCTGACCTTGCTGTGTCCCCTTCTCCAGTCTGGCATCCTGTTCAGAAGGAAACCGTTCTACGCTTATCACATATAGTTGTCTCCATGTGCATTAGCTGACTTACCTGAATAGCTGTCTTGACAATTTACGGTAACTTTCTGGGTTTGAGAAATGTATGCCACATAGCACACTAATCTACTGTAGCAATGTAAGTGATAAATTAGGGTTTCAGTCTCAATCTATGGGCTGGAAAAAGACCTTTCTCATACTCTAGGCATTCCTCTCCACCTAGCCTTTCAGAGAAGTCATTTACAAGACACTCGTAATACTGAGGATTTTAGGGCAGTAAAATTCTAAGCAAGACCTCTGCAAAGCTTTTTCACCAGCCACCACAAATGTCCTACATTTCAGGATAATCCATCAGTTTTATTATGAGGGAGTGATCTTAGTACCAGAATAACTACAAAACACATAGAGGACTTCTGCAGAAGCAAACAAACAAAACAAACCTTCTTTTTAATGTTTAAGAGTGACTCCTGGCATCTGCGCAGATATTTTCTACAACATCATACCTCTACTTGTGACAGATAACAAGGTTAGATCAACAGATGGACTGGAATGTTGGTTATGGCTTTAGAAACTTTAATTGTAGCATTTAGATACTATTGAGTTTGGCTAAAATTTGCACAGCTTACATCAGGTAACTAATACGTTTGCATTTATAGTGTTGAGTCGAGCTATCCTCCTCCCTAAGATGCTGGCCTTGATTTGTCTGACCTTTTGGAAGATTGTCTCTGTACCCGTCTGCAACTTGTGCTTTTCATTGCACTAAAGAGGTGTTAAAAAGTAATATTTTTACTGAAGAACCTGACTGGTATGGAAATAAATATCTGCAGTATGTTTGCAGAATAATTATATCTAGGACAGAGAGAGATAATTTTTTAAAACCATGTGATGATATTGCTTAGTAGTAACTAGCTTAAGTTATTTCTAATATTGGCATTACCGCTGCAGCGTTCATCAGTGTCCTTGGCCTAGGAAGCAATATAGAAAGTAATCATAAAGCTCGACAAAAGCACAACTGTGTGAGCCTAGCAAAACCTGTGCCTACTATTCCACCACTCATTTCATTCCTGTTATGGACCCTGGTCTAGCACATGCTGACGTGCTCACAGAAGGCTTTGTGGACTTGAGGAATACTAGTATTTTGTTGTTCTTCTCTTCCCATTTTTGGCTTTGTTTTTTTCAGACCATGAACACTTTAGATGGGGAATTAACCACATAGCATATGCAGAGGATAGCCCAGGTACTAGAAGAAACACCACAGTGCAAGCGCTACGTTTGTTAGGATATCATAGTGCCATGCTAATCCGATTAGAGTGGGTAGGCTCAGATCAGGTTTAGACCATTTAGCTTTAGTTTGTTATCTCTATGTGGTGCTGTGTTGTTTTGCTGTCCCTTTCTGATGTCTATCTGAATAACGTATGATAGCATGTCAATCTGATGTGATTGTAATGCATAGCAAGAATCTAGCATGCACTGAGCAGGGGTGTGATCTGCAGTGTGTTTTTTTAAAAAATGCATTATAAGGCAAGATGGAAGCAAAATTACTTTTTAAATTAATAGAACTTCAAGCAAGCAATAATAGCTGTATTATTCTACGTAAGACTGTACTGATGATACAGTCCTCTGACAAAGACCTTGCTGTATAGAAGCCCACTCCTGAAAACTGTACTTGTAAGATGCTTAACGGTGGTTATGTGTTAGGGATGGGCTGTTTGCAGATAGCACTGTGAATGATGGTATATAAGATACCATGCATTTTGTTTCACATTTTCTCACTAGTAAGAAAGGACAGTGATTTATTGCACATTCATATAATGAGGTTTTACAAGCTGATAGTTACTACTCTACTCTGCAATGCATTAGCAGTATACAGGAATAAACCACGAGGCATTTGTCAGAATATTCCTTGCATTACAAATTTGAATGCCTGTAACATTCACCTATTAGAAGTTACCTAAGTCTCAAAAAATCTAATCCCTGAAGGTGAGGTGAAAAGAGCTTTGTGTTAGATGTCATTCAGCTAGAGATGCAGAATGAAGGGTGACAGCATCATGTGAGAGCCATTCACCCGAACTGTCATTTTACATTTCCAGGAGGAAAAAGATTTAAATGTTCAATTTATATATGCGATTGTTTCTTTATATTTTTTCTTTACTCTCTTGACCCTTCTGGAATATATTTTCTACACTGTTTCTTTGGGGCAAAGCCTTAGCACCCTGTAGCTTTTCTGTCGGACACTCTGGATTGCACTCGTGACCTGGCTGAGTAGACTGTGGAATATGTAACAAGATAAAAATCTGAATCCTTGCTAAATAACAGCCATTCCTCACAAGTGCAATGCCAGTTACTGAAACAGAATTACTGCAGGTCTGTATCAAAATCTGTGTTGGGAAGAAAATTGATCTGAAAATTACCTTGCCATCTTACGTATTAGAATAAAACAAATTATATTAAATCTGTTGGTATGCCTTACATCCTGCCACTCTATCTCTAGGCTGTGGAGAGAGCTGCTATTCATATTGCAGAGAGAATGCAAATTCAGAATCTGCTGGAGTTATAGTTTTGCTTATTTCTTACCACAAAGCACATTCATCTGGCTGCTGGTGGTGGTGCTGATGCCCCTCTTTTGGCTTTTAATAGTTCATTATTTGGAGCAGCAGCATATACTTCTTTTGAGAGTGTGAGTTGGGGAGTGGGTCTAGAAAATTAGCTCTTTTCCTACCCATGACACCCTCTCCATTATGTACAGCTCTCTACATCTGTTTTGTTAGTGAATTAGTCATTCTATACCAAGTTTAAACACCTAGGAACCTATATGTAGCCTCTTTGGTTGTATTAAGTTGTGATGTACTTTGTGATACAGCTGCTGTGAAAACCTCCTCACCATGCAGATGGACTGAGGGTGCATGATGTGACATGGGGCTGATTTAGTGGGTTTTTACCAAGAATGTTTAAAAAATGTCTTTTAGCATCCCACTTCTCAAGTTCTGCACAATTAAAAAAAGAAATATACTTGCCAGCAGCCTATGTTACAAAGAAGAATGATAATAGCATTCAATCTGTGTAATAGCTTGTAAAATGAAAGCTGCAGATTACATTTTAGTCACTGGGGGGTTCTAAATTAACTGCTTTGACCAAACTAGGAAATTCTGAGTTTAGTCTGAAAATCTATTCTAAGAGTCAGATCTTATCCCTGACCATTTACAGGCAGCAAAACTGCAAAGTGAGATTAATCAGCACGGTCTTTCAGTTTAATCTTGGAGCCTTTCTTTTCCTTTGTGTACCTGCTTTCTTTTATGCAAAATAAAGTCTGGGACTATTAATGTGCAAGTTATGTCCATACATAAAAACTGTAGGCTGAATGCCATGTGTCATTTTCTTGATTTGAGTTAATAAACGCATCAGGAAGTGTAGACTGAAACTGGAGGTACAACAGTTTTGTTACTTGGTACCATAACTGCCCTGTGGGTTGGACACCAGCTAATTCCACTCCCTTACTGGTAGTTTTCTGTTGTTTTCCTGCAACTCCGTGGATGTTTAGGAAGGAGAGGCAAGTTGTTCTGCAGGTCAGTTGAAAGTCATCGAGAGAGCTTATAAAAAAATCTCAACATCCTCCAGGCACGAATGTAATATCCACACAAGCACAGGTGCTCATCGAGCGGTATGGACACACTATGAGAAAAGTACAGTTACCCCAGTTAACTTTGCACTGGTGAAACACTTTCATTAATATTGTCCTGTATATTCAGCTGTATCATAGATGCCAACAGAATCAATATTAGAAACAGAACCAGTGGTTGTAGCCATCTTGTTTTATGTATATTTGGGTGCTGGAGCACATGATGTATGAAGAAAGGGGAATCTAATTTCTGACTTCAGCTGCCTCATGAAAGAGGACAGAATTGGAGGTGTGCAGTGAAATAATGAGAAGCAATAGACACAAGTTGCAACCAGGCACAAGGAACAAGTTTTTCTCCTGGAGGGTGGTCAGACACGGGGGTAGGTTACAAAGAGAGCTTGTGGGGTGTCCATTCTTGCAGACATTCAATATGTGACTGGACAAGGCCCTGAGCAACCTGATATAACTTCAAAGTCGGCCCCATATAGAATCAGGTGACCTCCATGAGGCCTTTCCTACTGACATTATTCTACAGTATGATGATTTTGATTTTTTTTCTTAAATGTATTTCTGAATTTCAGCAGATATCTCTATTTATTTCTCAATTCAACATAAAAGTCCTGTGTGTAGAAATGTACTCTGGCTATGCTTCTGCATGTTGGAGAGGGTCCATGTTGGGCTGCAGCAAAGAAAAATCTGGATTCTCCTGGGGTTTATTTGAGCACAGAGCCCTAACAATTCACACTCTGCTGTACCAGGTGTATGCACCTCTGGAAAACATGTGTTATGGAGCATGAAATTCACTGGAGAGTTGAGTCAGACATGTACACAAGAGTAGGGTCTTTTGATTGAGCCAGGGGAGAGTCAGGTACTAATACTAGGTAGTAGGCTCAAGCCATGGAGTCATAGTGTGCCAGACTGAGGCAGATGTTCAGCTGGTACCATAGTGGGGGAACAGGAGACTGAAGGAGGAGCAGAAGTGAGTCTCATGTTGAATGCGGATTGCGTAAGACTTGGCAGGTTTGCTCTGGCTGTGTTTCACATGGAAATATGTTACTCTCAGTTGATCCCAAATATTTAGTTGTCATTGAGTTCATTCTAGAGCAGCTCCACCGTCTCTTTCAACAAAGACTGCCATGCTACAGCGTAAGCACTTACCCCTAGTTACACTGGTTAAAATATTTAGAATAACTCTGCAGGCACAGAAAAGGCCAAGTTTACAGAGAAGTTCAGCTTCCGTTAGGTGCTGAAGTGGCCATTTTTTCAGGAGAATTTATATGCATGTTTGGTGTCCATCATGGATTGACTTTCTGCTAAAGTTTCTTCCCACTGTAGCTTCATATAGTCCTCTCTGAAAAGTTAGCTCCGAATCTTCTTATCTTTCACCAGCAATTTGGGAGTTGGAGAGGTTCCTCATTGCTATATTTTATTTACTCACATAGCTCCCAGTGTTTTGTTTTTTAATGCCTTTGGAGTTCTTTAGGAGTAGCAATTGCACATCCAAGAACAGAGCGCCCCCCTTGGGTTTGTTGTTTTTTTTTTTTTTTAATTTGAAAATAGTGGTGATCTAACCTCAGAATGTTTTTGTACTAAACTCAGATATTAGGCATGTCACTGCATTGTATTTTCTATGTTGTGTTTGGAAATAAATTTAATGATCCAACATATTGGAACCTGGGAAAAAAAGAGAATATAATAGTCTTCAGATTAGATAAGTAAGGATTTAACTTCTATTTGACACATAGAACGCTATAGTTTTACAAATCCTTGTGCAATTCTCTTGTGAAGGCAATCCACTGTGTTAGGAACCTGTTAGAAAACACACAATGTTTAAAAATCATACTGTTATATTTTTAGGAGTCTCATCTATGTCTCAGTATAGATAACTTGAAATAATTAACAAGTTTTTGTTAAATTCTTGCCTATGTATGCTTTTTCCTTATATATATTTTTTCAGGTTTTTGCTCACTTTTTCTGATGACAATCAGTAACAAAGAATAAATGTAAATGTTTTGCTATAATGTACTCTAGTTCCCTTGTACTAAAAAAGTCTTTTCACTTTGAAGTTGAACACATATTCTGAAGAAAATTTTGTTTTAATTTGGCTATTGGGCTGTTATTTCGTTATACATCTAAAACAGATATAAAAATCATGTATTTTGTTATCTTTAGTTAAAACAATAACTTTTTTCATAGGATTTTGTTCTACATCAGATTTTAAACTCCTTGGGGTGGGATCTGTCTCTAATATTATCACAAAAAAGCTCTAATGGGAGTTTGGGGTACTATTTACAATAGGAACATGATTAAATAATATCTGTATTGCTTCAGTGGGGCTCAGATTGGTGTTGCTGGGTTTTTTGTACTTTTTAAAACAAACTTTTCATCAGTCTGCTCTGTGTGTGTATTCAGAATTAAATTGCCGATCCTTCCTTTTAATAAAAGAGTCGTTCTTTTAGAAACCTTCTACCCTTTCAGTGATGCTGGTAGTGATGATGCCTTGCAGGATAACAAGAACATTGGTTTGTCTTGTGTCACCGGCAACGTTATTTAATGAAGTTGTGAATGTCAAAATCACACTGAGAAATGATCACGAGGAACACAGTTTGCTTTTCAAACTTCAGGCTTTATTTGCAGGACTAACAATAAAAGCTGTCTCTCTGACTATGATATTCTTCATCTGTGATCACTGAGGAACAATAAACATGGGCATGAGGTGTCTTTGAAATATTATAGGATTTTAAGTATGAGACACATACTTGGGTCCATTCTGTCACTCCTTCAGGTGATGGAATACTGTAGGTTTCCAGCATGGTTCTACACAGCTTACTAAAACCAAACTGTCATTAAAAATCCTTCTTAGATTATTATTGCTAAATTTTGGATTTAATATCATTACTGCTAAAAGATTAGAAATTGTTATACCCGCTACAGTCCAAGTAAATCAGGACTCTTCTGAAAGACACTGCATGGTTTTAGGTAGAAATTTGACAGGGTATTCATCACTCCTTCTGGAGGTCTGAGAAGATTTCTGCTAGGAATGAGAGAAAAGAGTGTGATTTGGGCATTGAAGTCAAAGACTATTTGGATAGTATCTTTAATACTGCACTCCCTGTTGTTTTTGAAGAGCATTCGTAGTCATCTTTCTGCCTGTCTGTCTTTCTGTCTGTGATTTAGGATGATTTTATGTATCACCTACAGCACTACATTTTTCATTTTACCTTGTGAAGTTTTCTTTTAGCAGGTGATTCTTTAAACAGCGTATTACCAATATCTCTCCTGATCTGCATAGGTGTTTGCTAATTCCTGGTTGAAACTCAGGAGCTGGTTCACTGGGGTTTCAGACAGTGTTCCTTAGGTGGGAGTTTAGCACCCTGGGTTGCTGGCAATGGCCTTTGATTTTAGAATGCTTTTGCTTCATAGTTAAGAGATCTTCAAGGTGTTGGTGATCTTCAAGGTCTGCAGCCTGTCTGCTTTAGCACCTTGTTTCTGAGGAAGGCTTCAGGACACCTTGTAGAAAATAGGAAAATGGAAAATTATTATTGTGAGTAGGGTTTCTTTTTAGTCATCTTCTATGTCGTGTTTATAACCATGTGTTGTTCATAGTGCTAAAATTATGCTTCTCACAGGTTAAAATGCTAATGTGCTGCTGCTTGTAATCTAGGTGCCATGCTGTATGGTTCTGTTGTGTGCTTCTCTCACATACTGGAATCATATGTGAATGACTGTAATCAAGTCAATAGTGTCTGTATCTCCAACAATAAACAATAATAGTAGCTAATGTTTGTCATTCTGATAACAGATTTTTTTTAATCTCAGTATTTTGTCCTTAAAGATATAATTAAAATTTTATAGTGGACAATTTTGTCTTAGCAATATGGCTGAAGGATTAGATGATAGAATTAAAGTTACTTATAAACAAAAATCAGCCCAAAATACAAGATGCTTGATATTTCAGTTAAGTTAGTGGAAACCCCTTATTCACTTATATTAGCAGGGTTATGTGCCAATGATATTTTATTCATGAAAACATGCTGGTTTATAATTTGTTCATAGTTTCATGACAGAGGATTTGATCAGTGATGTTTTCAGAATTCAGCATGTCTCTTCACAGAGGGAAAATTAGGCCTTGAACATTTCAGTAGCCAACTAAAGCAGCTTCTACGTACTGTTCCAAAAAGGCTGCTGTTTTAAAAAACCCAAACACTAGTTAATTAAACTTCACAGGAGGATGTGTGTTCATCTGAGAATTTATTTTGGGAGCTGTAGAATGCATTTCCATATTTAAAAGGAGCATTTATCTGTGATATTACTAAGCTTCCTCATTTGTCGTTGCCATCTTGGGTAGCACCTAACAGAACGGAACAAAAGGAATATTATTTGGCAGGGCAACACCATGAGAGTTTTCTGGCTTTCAGTATTGTCTGACACTGTAAAACTTTTGTTTGTATACATTCAGAGAAAAGTGATAACAGAATTTTGGAAACCCCTTCTCAGCATGTGCTACAGAATGTAGATAAGCCTAAATACGCACTTGTTAGTTTATTGGAATACTAATTTGAATTTTTCAGATTCATGAATATATGAACTGAATTTGAGCTGCTTTTGATAGTGAACTGCCCAACTCTTAACTTTCTGTTCAGATATTCTTCATCTCTCCTGGGTTCCTGTGAGGTTTTTTTTCCCCTGAATTCCCATGTTTTGCCTTCAGTTTGATGCATATTTCTTTTGCATCGCTCTTCAAAAATGAGTATTCTATTTCATCTGTTCATCCACAGGAGATTGGTAGCTCTTTCTAGCTCTTCTCTAAAATTTAGGAAATTTGACCTAAATAACCCAGGTATCTAAAATTCTTCCACTGTGGAATTAATCTCATGAAAGCATGATTCATTTAAAGCAGGCATCTATCCAACACTGTTTATATTTTGAAAGCTACCTATTTAAGAACAGTGATGGAGGTGAATACTTGAAATGTCTTTGATACTTTTATTTCAGAGTTCAAGAGAGAAATAAAAAAATTAAATTTCAAGAAACCGAAATTCTTTCCTCATTGCTAGTGGGAGAATGCCACTTTGTTATGAGCCTTCCTACTTGATCTACTTTTGATGGCATCAGAAAGCTTTGACTGATTTTAGGCGAACAATCAATTTTGGTAGGAGAATATCCTAAAGTTATAGACTGAGTTGTTAATTGTCTCTTCTCAAACTAAGCTCAGAGAGAAACTGTTTCCTGTGAATTCCTCTGAAACATTCCTGCAAATGCTTTAGCTAATCTAATATTAAATATATATATTTCTCCTGGAAAATTAATTCAAGTCCTAGCAGAATTTGTTATAACAAAGAAAATTTGTGTTTCTGGAATTCCTTAAAAGTGAATCAAATTTTGCCATTCATATTGACTGGTATGTTTACTTGAAGGGCCAACCCTGACTTCCTCTCCTTTCAGACAGTATTTCAGAGAACATTTTTTGATTTTGAGTCAAGGTACAGTGTATTTCCCGGACTGTATTTAACCAGTACTGAGGCACAATAAAAGTTGTGCAACTTCCCTAAAATTGCTGTTTTTCAGGTGAAGTGAGAAGTGAAGTGAAGGTCAAGTGAACCATTGAGATTTCATCTGGAAAAATTCCTGTGACACTGATCACATTGAATAAATGTGTCATCTGTTGTTTTTAAGTCAATATTCGTTATTTGCTGCTTGCCTAAAATTTTTTGTAGAGTACTAGCTTGAGAAAAGTATTCTTTTTTAGAAGAGTTAATGGGTGCTAGTGAATCACCTAATTATACTGAACAAAGTGATCTGTTTCTGTCTAAATTTGCAAAATGTACTGCAATAACATCATCTAACTAATTCTTGTGGTCCAATAGATCATTTTATTATCTGTATCCTACAAGCAGTGTTTCTTTGTGAAGCACGCGTTGCCTGGTTAAAGGAGGATTCTCCATGGATTCTGCTTGGATTTCACAAACAGGAAAAGTATTTAAAGGGGCTAGTTTTGAATTTGGCAACTACATTCCACTGTGTGTGCTTTTACTTGAGGTATTTTAATACCTCATGATTAATTACATGATTAATTAATCATGTAAATTAGATTTTCTGTATTGTACATAAGACCAGTGTTCCCTTAGTGGGTGATGCTGTCCAAGGGGTTAGAGCAGTGCCAAACCACCCCACCTCTCACTCCCCTGGCAAAGGCAGGCTGTCAGAACAGCCGGCAGATGTCAGTCAACACAAATCTGAATGAGAGGGGGGTGAAAATATTCTGCCTTTTGGGGACGGTTGGCTATTTGGTATTGAAGTGTGATTTACATGGGTGATAAAAGGCAATCAAGTGCCTCCTAAAGGACTAGATTATTGCAGTTTTTGAGTGTCAGGAGCACATGCGGTGAGTCTTCTATTTTTTTTTTTTTTTTCTTAAGCATCTTCCCAAGGATAGTGAAAGGAATATTCAATCTGTGTCTGCAAATTCAGTTTAGCAGCTGGACAAGGCTACTTGATTCCAGTGCTTGACTTCAGTGACAACCCGTAGAGAGTGGTGACTGTGAATGGGGAAGCGGAACTGCAGCAGTAATTTGGGCAGGGGTAAAATGGAGGGAGTCTGCCCTGCTTTGCGCAGCCCTTGCTTTTCCCTCTACAGACAGAAGACAGCTAAGGAAACCGTTATAGCCTACATCACTTTGTGGCACTGATAGGACTTACGGAAAAATTTGGCTCCAAAACTGTTTACACACTGAGCATTGACAGAGTATAAGGTTAGTTTTAACACTGGTGCCGTTCAAAATTATTCTGTTCAGAGAGTCCAGGCTCTAATGCTTTTCCAGTTGCAGAGAATGAACATCATCATCAGGTCTTCTAACAGAAGCATTTTAAGGACACTGATTATGACAAAAGTACTTTTCAAAAGGTTTTAAAGAACAGCTGAAGTTTGCAGCATGGTAATCTACATATGGTAGTACTTCTACTACACACTATTAATACACTAGGATAACTGTTGAAATACTTAATAATAGGTTCAGGCCCTTCACATGAGGAGACACGAAATTCTTCATGGAGAGGGTGGTGAGGCACTGGAACAGGTTGCCCAGAGAAGCTGTGGATGCCCCGTCCCTGGATGTCTTCAAGGCCAGGCTGGATGAGGCTTTGAGCAACCTGGTCTAGTGGAAGGTGTCCCTGCCCATGGCAGGGGGGGTGGAACTAGATGATCTTTAAGGTCCCTTCCAACCCATATGATTCTATGAAGGCAGTCAGTTTTTGAATGGACTCACCAGAGAAAGTAATGGTTGCACCTGCCTTTTATATAACTTTCATGTGTGGTTTTTTTTTTGGAACCATACTCGGAGGAGGGCGTTGTCGGGTCTTTACCCTTGGTTCTGTGAAATCTCTGTGGATTTATTCAATAACCTCAACCTCAATAAGAAAAGGGTGATTTTTGACCCTTTTTGGACTGGTAGTTACAGCACACTTAACTTGGAAATACCTTATGCTGAGCATGTCCAAGTGTGATTCTTATCACAAAGATGTTACCTTACAGACTGGTCTCAGATGAGTGTAAAACAGCTGTGTTTTAAAACATAATTTAAAATACTTCCGTATTTGAAAAAGGAAAGGTTTCTTGGGTTGATTTTTGGAGGGTGTGCAGTTCTTCTTAGGCAGACAATGAGGCTTTCTGTCTTTGGTGACCTGAGATGTTTGTGTGTAGCACTGAGTCAGCTTCTTTAGTACAGGAGAGAAATGGGATGTCAGATACATTTCTGTGCTAAGCATTTCTGGTGAGGAAGCTCTGGGCACTTTGTTGTTTAAATGTGTTGGGTTTTTGAATCATGGTGCTGAGATATTTTGTCTTGTATTATGCACTGCATGTGAAACCTTTTAAGCTTAATACAGGAAGTTTCTGGATACTGCATTTTTGTGTTGGTTATGGAGGGGAGAGTCTACTGAACAATGATGTGTGATTGAGGCCTTTGCACAGTGGACTACGTGCTATCAACGGAAGATGGATTTCTCCTGTGATGCTAATAGAAGCCATATGTTTGTGTTATATGTCAGTGGGAAATGGAGAGAGAAGACTTTTATTATTACTGTTGCTGCTTACAGCCTTTAAGAAGACTATTTCAGCTGTACATTAGAAGTGCTTTAGTCACGTTGAGTAAAAGAAGAATGAAATAATTTTTGTGTGGCTTGTGAAGGACTTCACTTCTGGCATATTCGTCTTTCACCTCAGTGTTCCACCTCAACTGTCTTGGTCCTGTTTTTCATACCCAGGAGTAAATTAAAGCAAGTTAGAAGTAATTTATTCAAAACAGAACATTATTTAGCTGCTTGCTTAAGGGTCAGCAAAGCAAATGGTAAAGAGCAAGAAAGATTCAAAGCACATCTTTGCTCTCACATAAATCTTAATCTTTTCTCCCAAGCTTTGGGAAGTGCTGTTCAGCTCAGCTACTTTCACAAACAACCCACAAACTGCAGATGTTGTGATTTTTCCTTTTCAGAACTCTCTCAGGCTTCTGGTGATAGCCCCGTTCATCTTTATTGCCAGTCCTTCTTTTTTCTCTGCCTGCTTCCAAAAGGGAGGAAAGGAAAAGAAAAAAAGTATTTTCTAGCGTAGATGTAGTCAAGTAGCAATACTCCCCAATTAATAGCTCCAGGCACCATTCAATGAAAAGCCTTTTATTCTGGTTTTGTTCAGTTTCCTGATAGAGGAGGCTGACATGGATGAAGGTGCTTTAAATCTATTGGAGTGCATAAACTGAGGTGCTTGTGATGTATTTTTCATGTATAATGTAAATATTTAAGTAATGCAAGTATTGTTTTCCTTTCTCCACACTGCTTTGTCTTCTCCCTGTATCTCTCGTTGATTTGTTGGGATAGAACTCATGTGCGCTTCCCATATATATGAGTTAATATATGATTCCAAAGATTTAAGCTATACAGGAAAAGTCTATATTTGGTCTATCAAGATTTACCATGAGAGAAAATCCTGGACTTGGGTTTTCCCCTAACTGTCAGTATCCGTACAAGAATTGAAACACGTAGATGTTGACTCTTCTGTGAATATGAAGACAACTCTTTTTCCTTTGCTTCTAAATTTTGGTTCATCTTAAAAGGAAACAAAACCAGTAAAAAAATATTACTCCTTTGTACACGTATATGGATTTTATATTTACATCGTGTCTTTTGCCTGTAATTTTTGAACAACTTGGCAAAACAAGAATGTGTCGGCAGCCTCACAACAAATTTTGTAAGGCGAAATCAAATACAGATGGCAAATTGAACTTGTGTAAATGAACACCATGTCAGGTAGAATTGTGTCGGATCCACTGCACTGCTGAGAGTGAGCTGAATGCAACGCAAATGTCTGTATTGCTTCCATATTACTTACTGCGGGTCAGATGGAAACATGAATTATTGGGTGCAATACGTCGTGAAGTTGGAATGAATGAACTTGGGACAAGGGTTGCCCATTAGAGTTGCTGAAGAGAGTGAGAAGTAGATAGTAGTCTAAAATGATTGAATGGTGTGTGATTACATGGCAGTGAAAAAGCATCCAAGAAGATTACATTTCAGTCCAGGGAGGTCTGAAGTAATGTTGCAGAATGAAAAACAAGTACAGTGTACTAAACAAAGTGAATGTAATAGAGACTAAATTCACAACAATGCTTTATAATTATAGATATAATTAAACCAGCAAACTAGCTAGTTGTGCTTGAAAAAAAAGTGTAGCTGAAGATTTGAAAGTGGCAAGTTAAAAGTATGCCTATCACTTTCTGAGTTTCTGTATAAATTACTGGCTTTTTATTTCTAGTCTTTTTTGTTAAATTATTTTTCCTAAGATTGATATTCTAATGACAGCACTGCAAATGGAAAAAAAAATTCTCTGCCTTTTGTTCAGGCATGAGGAAGCTGAAATCACTTCAGTATTTCAGCAAAATGCAACCTTTCTTCAAACATGTGAACATATCGTACTTTGCAACTGTTCCAAAGAAGGCAACTTTTAAGATATATTTCTCACAAATCCATTGTTTTGACCATGATTCAGCGCAAAGAAGTACCTTCTCCTAGATTTAAGCTGCTTGCATTTTTAGCACTTGTTGCACAAGCTGTTTTCCTACTGAGACAACAAGGTACACAAAATAGAAATACATCTTTTCTGCTAATGGAGAGTCACAGTGAAAATGAATTTTGTTCTCATGGCATATTTGTCCCAAGGGAGATAAGGCCACACTCCAGTAGTAATCAGGATTTTTTAATGAAGCAAGTTAAAATGTGAATAAAAGCTCCAACTTCTTATTCAAGCATGGGAGATCCTATTATCCTTTTATTCTCTGTGGGGTGCCCTGTTTATGTGAGTGAGTCTTTATTGCAAGAAGGCGGCGGTGGAACGTGACCCAGCCAGCCTTCCTCATGAGAGGGAGTGCAGCCACGAGCTGAAGATGCAGCTGGAGGATGTACCTCAAGGTCTTCACCAAATCTGCACAATGATCTTGCCCCCTGCTATGAGGCAGAGGTTAGCTTCGACAGCATAAGATACATGACTAAAACCTGTCTGAGTTTGAACAAAAAGGTTACAGCAACACGCTTAAGCCAATTTTTATCTGAATTGTACCAAGCTTGCTGCAGAATTTGAGTTGAGCTGGCAGGAATATGCATAGTGACGTGATAGAGACCTGCCCCAGAAAGAAGCCCCTTCCTGACAGAGTTGTTCGTGCTTCACTACATGCTGAACCTCTATCCAAGGCATCAACAGAAATAGGTTTTTCTCCTTCAACAGCTGAAGCTGTACCTGAATATAGTGCTTGTTTATGGGCCTCTCTCTACTCACTCAGCACCTACATCTTTCAGACACACACGTCTTCCTCCTGTGAATGCTCAGGGTTAGTCTTAACCTCAGAAAACCTTCCAAGAACCTGTTTTTGTCACATTTCTATCCACGTGCTGCATAATAGTATTTCAGAGTCCCAAATTTTGTGATTGGGACTTAAACTAGTTTATGGAAAAAAATAATATGCTGGAAACCCTAACATCACCTAACACTACCTAAGCCCTAACATTACCCACAATCCAATTACTATTTATATGCTTAATATATTAATATTGCAGCATAGAGAATTTAGTAAAATGCTCTCCCTATCTTCTTCATAACAACTGTCGTCATATGTACATTACTATTTGCATGCCCCTTCTTGTCCCTAGCCCATGTTGAACCAGTGTAAGTCTTCCTGTTTTTCCTTCATAACACTCTGTTTCCGAACACCTGATCTGACCATTTCTGCTGCTGTTTTTTGGACTCTCCCTAATCTTCCTATCACTTTATTACTATGATCTGGGAAACACAAACATGGTATTCCAGTGGTGTCAGCACTAAGTAAGCACACCATGAGGTTTCCTGCTGTATGTGCAACATCATCATGCTGTTGGTCCCTGTTTGTTCATAATCTACTCTCGTTCCTGGTCCTATTTCTGTCTAACGTGACATTACTCCTCTATTGGTATACCTGCTGTTTTTTGCCCAAGCATACTAGTAATTAAGGCATGAATGAATTTTATAGGATTGAATTTGGACTATTCATCGAAATTCACAGTATCACTGAGTTCTGATTCTTCCCCTGGAATATCCATAATTCTTGCCCTTTCTGTTCAGTTATCCATTGGAAAAGATTAAGATGGGTGTCAGGTGAAAACACAGAGAGCTCTTCTTGGATAACAATTTCATTTTGACCAAAAAACATTTTTGAGAAGTTTTTGAGTGAGCTTTTGTCAACCAGAAAGGTGTCATTTTACAGGGTTTTCATTTAGGTCATGTTTTCTATGTCTATGGGAATATCATACAGCTTTTCTAACATTCTGGGTTGCTTTATATAAAGCTAACCTTAATGACCTACTTAAGGGTAGAATTTATGTTTAGGAGATAGAGAATTCAGTCTTATTTTGGGGAGTTAGCAAAAAATGCCCAGAGTGCTGCAGTACTAAGCCACAAATTGAATGTTCTATTTAAATCTTTCTGCATCACATCTCCTGTAGCCCAGACCCACGTCATTCATATTCCAAACCTTGTCAGAGTCTGATTCACTCAAAAATTTAGAAAGTTTCTTTTGTATTTATTTTGGAAGTCAAGATAGGCTTCAGTCATTTTAAATATATTTTCTTATATAAAAGCATTTTAGGCAGTCAGTGAAGCAAACACCAGGTTATTATTGTGGTGGAGGCTACACTGAAATAGAAAAAGTACTGAATGCTGAAATTTCCACAAATCTACTTTCTTGAACATACAGAAAACAGTAAAACTTATGGGAAACAAATGTTTTAAATAAAGAATGAACAGGAAAAAAAATGAAGTAGATGTGAAAACATATGTGAATTTTCTTGTCTTGTTTTAGTTTTTACAAGGTTTCACTGATTCCAGCACAGCATTTTTAGTAAATCCTTTTGCCAGTGAGGTCTGTGTGGCACAACAGAAGAGTTTAGATGTAATTTATAAATAAATCCAGTCTTCAGCTGACAAAACCACCAGGTAGACTAGGAAATTGGCTGGAATTCCTGGATTCAGATTTCCTGATGAGGTAATGCTTTTTGGTCTGACAATCTATGGTGCAGAAGTTAAATTTTTTCTTGCAGTGTATGCAGAGCTTTAGCATTAATGTTTGCAGGATATTCTTACCCTTGTCTTTTAAAACAGTGCTTCCCCCTCAGAGGGTTGGAGCACCTCTGCTATGGAGACAGGCTGAGAGAGTTGGGCTTGTTCAGCCTGGAGAAGAGAAGGCTCCGGGGAGACCTTATAGCACCTTCCAGTACCTGAAGGGGCCTACAAGGGTGCTGGGGGGGACTTTTTACAAGGGCCTGTAGTGACAGGACAAGGGGTAACCGGTTTAAATTGAAAGTTGGGAGGTTTAGATTGGATATCAGGAAGAAGTTCTTCCCAGGGAGGGTGGTGAAGCACTGGAACAGGTTTCCCAGAGTCGCTGTGGATGTCCCATCCCTGGAAATGTTCAAGGCCAGGCTGGATGAGGCTTTGAGCAACCTGGTCTAGTGGAAGGTGTCCCTGCCCATGGCAGGGGGGTTGGAACTAGATAATCTTTAAGGTCCCTTCCAACCCAAACTGTTCTATGATCCCCCCCCACCCCCGCCCCGCCAGGTCCTGCTTCAGCCAATTTTACTGGGACTTGAAACTCAAATGTTTTGAGACTTTTGAGAAATATTTCTATTAAAGGGCACAATGATACATTCATAAATTTCATTCACGGTTACATGCATCATTCATGGTTTTTATTCATATATAATCTCCTATTTGTTTTGAAAGCTTGCTCCCAAAATATTCTATTGTGTAGAAAACTCCCCAGAGCACATTCCTTTTACGAGTAATCCAGTCTTTTATAGGTCGCTTCTAATTTGGACACTTCACTGAACACAGCTGCCACAATTAGAGTCAAATTTGTGATTTTCTCCATTGTCTGATACCAGTGTGAATGATACATAAACACAGCTGGCCTGAATGCAGATTTCTTCACATGATGATGCCTATCATCAGCAGCAGTTCTCTGAGGCACTGACCCACAGAGGCCAAATTAAAAATCAAATTAAGCATCATAAATGCAACTTCATTACTATTCACACTTTGAAAATCACTAACAGATATGGTTTATATTAGAAAATTGACCAAATGTCCCCGACACTGGTCAATATAACGTTCCATCCTACCGCAAGACATTTAGGCATAAAACTGTTCCCAGCTCCTGTAGAAGTAAGCATTGTACCTAAAAGGGTGATGCTGAAAGTCATTCATCTTCCCCATTATGTGTGTTATTAAGTAAAAATATTAGTTTTTACTAAAATGGCATGAAAGTTGTGTTGAAATTGTATTAAGTTATTAATTTGGGCAGATACAAGTTCTCTGCAGTGACTAATAGGAGTTGTGTATTCCTAGAACTTAGCATCAACAGATGTCTTTCCAAAATTTTAACAGGATTTTCAGTGTGTTTGGAATAAAATTATTCTTCTATCAAAACTGGTGGTAGGGGAAGAAATGTCAAGAAGAGGGCAATGAAAGTTGAAAAGTATTTGGGAAAAGCCTGACTGTGAAAAACAGATTCGGAGAGATGGGTTTGGCAAATGAGGGGAAGGACTAGCTGCGCAAAGGTGCAGAGTGATGGCCTGACAGTGACAGCACAGGGGCTTGGGTGGGAAAAAAGGGAATGAGGTAAAAGAAGGAAAAGTGTGTGAGAAAACTTACGCAAAAAGAAGGCTAAATTCAGGATAAGTTCTTTGAGGAGGAGAGACTGAGAAAGCTTGAACCCTAGGCCTGTGGTGTGGATCAAAGGGATAGTAAAGAATCAAGAGTAAAAAGATCACAGTGGAGCAAAGGGAGTGATGCTGGAGGAGTGTATTACCAATGCAATCCAGATTTCTGAGAGTGAGCGAGGGAGAGGGAGTGAATCTGAACTATGTGGTAATGGAGCTTGTTTTTTTGTAATATGCCTTTTAATCTGCTGTAAAACTTGAAAGTTTCTGAATGGCACAAGGCAGCTCAGAAAAAGAGTTTCAGACTCAAGACATTTAAATTTTCCTTTGTGGACCTGGATTCCATAAATGGCATAAATTTTATGTAAGAATACTAGATAACTCTCTTAAACCAGACCTCCACAAATGGGCACTGATTGCATATGTTCTTCTCCTGGGTGCTCAGCTGAATTGGTTAACTCTTGGTTTATGCTCACTTAAAGAAAGTGGGTATAATACCTGTATTTCCAAGTGACGCGGCTCCTCACATGCCAAATAGCAGTTAAAACGCTATCTCAGTCAGAGAAGTGTTCAGAAAATAAATCAGTTAACGTGTGTGAACCGTTGGAGTATCACAGTGATGAGAACTGCTGAAAAGCCTGGGATGAACGCTAATCCTGTCATCGGAGCAGGGTTGGGCAGCAGGCAGTAAATACAGCAGTACAGGACCACATCCTGACCCTGGAAGAGGAAACACAAGACAAGCAGAACCGTGTGCAGCTGATTTTTAGCAGAGCACTCTTCCTTCCTGTGAACTGAATACAGCAGTGATCCTGAGGGGAAAAGCAGTGTGTGAATGTGTAATTACAGGACTGTATCATAATGTGTATACCCAAAGGGACTGGATTAATTTTGCACAGGCAACCTTTCTTCTGACATTGCCTAATTCTGAAATGCATGATTAGTGACTGTGAGCAGGAGCAGAGGGACTGCTCTTTTGGTAGTTCTCCTGTGTTTAAAAAAAACACCCAGTAACGGCTCTGCAGTATTAATTCTATTTCATAGGCCATAACATCCCTGATCATTTTCAGTCCTGGAGTTTTAAGTTACTTTGTTTGTTTTATGAAAACTGTAATATTTCTGTTTAATGTAGGATTGTATTAATTATTTCAGCAACCTGAACTTCAGGTCAAATAGGTATTTAGTACATGAGTAGCAATGTATGCAGGACAGCTCTGAGTAAGGCAACAATTTTCTTGATAGTCTACAGGGCCAAGCAGAATAAAATTGCTTGTTTAATATTCAAATCTGCTATGAGATAATTTTTGCAGTCCTCTCTCAAATGGCTCCTAGAGCTTGCTCAGAGACCCAGGCTGCCTGGGCGTGGGAGGAGACATTTCTATTTCTCTTTGTTTCCAGGCTGTGGTACTCTGTGAGGTGACTCTGTTGAGCAATGTGTGTCCTCATCAGGGGAGGCTGAGTGTGAGGCTCCCATAGCAGAGCTCGTTTCTCTTCTGGCCTCTGTGTCCACGGCTGTCTTCACTGAGGTGCTCTATGGCTCCTTCCCAGTGAGTAGTACCAATCCAGGAAGACCTGCAAGAAGGTCACTTGAGGACTGAGAACATCCAGGTGACTAAATCTGGCTATTCATTTATCTAACTAGGCTAGTGTGCCAGCCCTTGCTTAAAATTCCTGTTGACCTGCCACAGGCATTGGAGTAGGGTTTGATTTTGGTTTTGTTTCCCTCCCCACCCTGTATGGATCCTATATAGCAGCAGTGTTATCCTTACCCAGTATTCTCACCCCATCATACTATGATGATCCACTGAGTTCAGTACAATATGTCATTCTTCTATAGCTACACTTGAATTTTGGCCCAAACATTTAGCAAGAAAATGAAGATTGAAGATCACCAGAGCATTTAATGAATCCACCTTGGTTTTGCAGAGTTGTTACTCTAGCAGAGGAAACTTTTTTTTAACCTTTCAATTTAGAATTAATTATAAAGATTTTTCAATTTTATCAGTACAGGTTTTTTTTTTTTAAAAAGAAATTTCAGTAATTTTTAAGATGTATTTGCTTTAAAGTCAAGCTTATGATTAAGTGGGGGTCTTTTAGCTTCCAGTTCCAGTCATTGTGATTTTTTTTTTCCAAGGTACACACTGAGCAGCTCCAGCAAGCAGAGTTAGAGAGTATCTATATAGTAACTGTAGTTTATAGAACTATTTACTTTTTCTTACCAGAATAAAAAGTGGTGAGCTAGAGCTATCTTCCCATTTTCTAGCATTTATAGCTTTAGATTCCCCCATTATGAGAAAAACTTGCCTCAGACTACCAGTATGTCTGTTTCATAATTTTATCATAATATCCCTTGATTTGGTCTAGTTGCTATAAGATCATGTTTCTTAAGAGCAGATTGAGGCTGAAAAGGAGAGTGCCAGCTGGGGTTTGTGACATACATGCATAAACATTACAGCCGCTCTATCTCATGGAGGGACGAGCAGTATGCTCATACAGTCTTTTTCCATTTTGGGGGACTATAAGATCATGCAGTTCAGTATGTAGCTAATGGAATACCTTTGAAATGCCTTGTGAAGATGATGCTAGATTTTATAAAATTTCAAGATAGGGATGGAGAATAGCTCTGCAGTATCAAATGTACTTCTGTGTTTTTCATCGTATCCAGCCTTTGTCTAGACTTGCCACAATCTTGTGTGCGTTTATATTTGGTTCAGGGGATTTTGATGAAAAGAAACATTTAATATTCTGTTTAAGAAATAGAGCTTTGTGAATCTCTTATTGTAGGCAAATATTTTGTGTTCTTATGATCAGTGGTGTTTCAGAATTTGAATTTATTGGTGGTAACTCTTTGTAAGATAGGAAAGCTTTATTGTCTCCTCTAAGGGATAGCAATGAAAGCAAAATAACATGATGGCAGTCAGGCTTGAAAACTGAAGCAGAATAGGCTGTCTTAGGATATGTAGCAAGGCAGAGTTGTGACTTAAATCTGAATTCACTTTAGTGGTGTAATGTTGCCAAGCAGGATCATATACTTAAATGATAAAAGCAAATCTGACTACAGTCTCATCTATTTTGTGATGTGCTGACTACAAATCTATTTCAGGTATTTGATGGCTAGAATAAAGAGAAGAGCTCCTTCTATCATAAATAAATGTTTCAATCTTTACAGAATGCTTCTGCAAAACCACTTTCCCATGAGATTCTCCTGAAAGCTATGCAGTCTTTCTAATGGTCATACCTTTTTCTTTTCTTTCCTTTTTTTTTTTTTTGGCTCCAAAATAAAGCAGGGCTCTGACTCCAGTTTGGCTGTTTGTGCAGAGAAGCCATTGACACAAAATAGAGACTTGAAAGAATCTGGCTTTTAAAATATGCTAGAAATTGTGTTTCTGGTATCTTTGAGAAAAAAAAATTTATGGGAAGAGAAACATAATCACTTTACATCAGACCCCATGTTAAGGAAGTTTAATTACTGTCAGACACTATTTATGGCAAACATTTTCAGAAAAATGATGTGAGAATCCAGTGTAGACCAAGACGAAGACTATTTCTGGTTTCATTCTCATGGATAGGAGCCTGACTTAAATCTGAAAATTTAAAGATCAGCACTGCTGCCAAAAACTGCAACATAATTGTTCAGATTCTGTTTTCTATATAAATGTTTTTCTTTGGGTTTTCTATTTCTGACCTCAAGAATGCATGGGAGAAATTAATTCTATAATTTCATTACATAGCATGTCAAAAAAGCATTTACATATTTTTGATTATTCAGTGATATTATTTTTTCTGTTTCACTGGGTACCCTTTCACTTTCTGTTTATGATTGCTAACTCCTTTTTTCATACTCTACCTTGTTTTCTACCTGAATTATTTCGTATATTTGTATTCTGCTCTACTTCCATGTATATGAATTGAAAAGAACTGGAAAATGGTTCATTCCAAAACTATTTTGCTTAATTAGTAAGTTTTGCAAAACAGTCATTCTTTTTTGTACAGCAGTAGTTACTGACAGCAAAGTGTGGAAGGCCTGGGTTTAAATCTCTCTTCTTGTGGGAGGATTTCAGTCAATATCTGTTGCCTTTGGAAGAGAACACCTTAACCACCATCCCGACCAACATGCTGGGAAGAGCTTATCCGAGTCTATCTTCTTGGAAATTGTTCTGTAACTCAACCAGATATTCACTGAGAGGGAAGGGAGAGTGTAAGATCCAAATTCTTCTGTTTGTATCAGCGGCAGAAATAGAGGAATTAACTGATTATAGGTTCTTACCTGTTTCTCAAGTTTTGTGAATGTAGCCTGTTGTTCTGCAGGCAAAGCAAAACATCAATTGCATATTCTGTACTAGTATCATTCCCATTTCTTTTACTAAGCTGACAGCACAAGTATTTTCCAATTATACTCATGGACAGAAGATTTTTTTTTTTTCTTTTCTGAAAAGCATTCTCATTTCTCATTTCTTTTCCTTGAGTATCTCCATTAGTTCAGCAGTATTCTCTTTGAAAGGAGTAACAAACACTGTGTACAGTTTTGCAGGTGAGAATGACAGACTTATAGGGCAAAATGTGTTTAATATCTCCTAAAAGTGCATACAACTTATGTATGAAGCTTGTTGTCTTAATTTTCTTGGGGTGAGTTTGTAGTCTGAAAGAAATTCAAGCTCAGATCTTCAGTGGCTTGTGTAGTAAAGATGTTTAAATTAGCAGGTTTATCACTTGATCACTTGACTGTGTTCCCAAGTGTTCTGTTTTGGGAGGTGGGATCAACAGTAAATACAATACGCTTTTGTAAAGGGAAGCATCATTTGGTTTCATGATTGTGAGCAAGA
This sequence comes from Eurypyga helias, assembly GCF_000690775.1. Taxonomy (NCBI): domain Eukaryota; kingdom Metazoa; phylum Chordata; class Aves; order Eurypygiformes; family Eurypygidae; genus Eurypyga; species Eurypyga helias. Next base: position 34,080 of record NW_010243142.1, on the reverse strand, counting down.
CATAATATCACAGATTTTTGCAAGAGTGATAGACCTTCATGTATTCATCTGGTATATTTCCTTGTCCTTCTACACTATAAAAGCATAACTGCTCAAGAGGTCTGTCTCAGGCAGTAAAAGTTCTGTCTCCTTTATAGACAGGATTTTTCATTCATTTTATCCTTTTGATATAAAAGCTTCTATCCATGGCAAACATTCTCTGTAACATAACTAGAAGAGTGGGAGCAAGTTGTTCTTGTTCAATAGCTCTGGAGTCTCCTAACCCTTAAAAACTCATTGGTTTATTTTATACAGGGTTTACGTCAGATCTCAGCTGACTGCTGTTAATTCAAGTAAACGTATACATGCGCATGGAGTCAGAAACTTGGCTCCTGGTGAAGCTTGTCCCTCTGAACTGTCATAATACCTTTATGGCCTGTAATTTGGAGTATTCACTGCTACTTCTTGTTTTAAGAACTTGAAGAAGTGAGGCTGTGATCCAGTGTGCCTAAATCCTGCCTACAATGGAATTAGAATGCTTTAAATGCCGCTGAATCCTAGACACTGATCCAGCCTGCTTACTTAGTAAGGCTGTTAAATCCATCAGGCACTGAAATTCATTAGATGCCTCCCATGTAGTCTGAGTGCTCCCTAGGCACCAACATTTTGTCACTCTGTATGCACAGAAGAGCCTTTCTTTCTGGGGAATTGAGTGCCAAAAGGTATATTGCAATCTAAGATGAGGCAGTAAGGTACATGAACTAAGAAGCCCCCCAAACATTAGATGGTGCGATGTCTGTGTCTGGCTTAATTTTATATACAGACAGTACTAGGGGCAAAAGGAATGGTACCTGAGTTTCTGTCCCTAGTGATAAGCAGGCTGTGGTTTAATGTGTAAATAAGTAAGTCCTCTCAACAATGGGATGATTTAAGTAATATGCTGCACTTGAGCTCTGGCAGCACTTGCCCCCCTTCAATGTGCTGGACGCAGTAACATGGTGTCTGAAGAGCTCTTGGTAGACTATTCACTAGCTCACGCTTTTGAGACATGACCTCAGCTCTGAGCAGGCTGAAGATAGCCTGGCATCCCAATCTTCCACTTCTTTCACACATTTTTATTGCCAATGCAGGTCTGTCTGGTGCTACTGCTCTGTGGACTAAGTGAATGGAGCTGTCCAGGATTTTCCTTCAGCTTCCTGTGTCCTCAGTGGACAAGATGAACACCTTATTTAAGAGACTGAGTTGATATCTGGAAATGCCTGAATTCCATATATTGGCAGGAAAAAAGGAGAAATACGTAAGCTAGGAGGACTGGATATACTTTTGTAAGTCTCCAAAGGTACCTGAATCTCTCCATTGACTTGTAGAGAAGCTGGGCAAACTAAATTGCCTTCGTCCGCCAAACACATTAAAACTGAGGTGATGCAGTATCTAAATTTGAGCAGACTGGATAATGCCCTGAAAAACAATGTTCTGTGGCCAGATGGTTGAATGAAAATGGCATGAATCTCCTGCGGTATGAATATTGCGAATGGCAAAATTTCATGTTACCCTTGCCAAGGAGAAATTTTGTATAATGAACCTTATTGCTGTAGGGAGGAGTCACATGTACAACCTTTTCTCAAACTCTACATGAACTCCTTCGTCCAGAAGGTGCAACAGCCTACTTACTCCTTCTGCCCTGTTGTTAAGGTAGCATTCCGTCTGGGCAATACAGCTCGGGAGCAAATTGTTTTGACGTATCCAGATTAATTTCTATATTTCACCATCACTAGTTTATCATGATGTTCAGGAACAAAAGGCAGCAGATCTGTATCTGACACGTTTTGATATATCACACCGCCTCCACAAGCCAATAGTTTTATTTTTAATATTATTCCTAAATAACTCATATCCTAAGGTATAGAGAAGTACTTGCTGAAAAGCAGGAGCTACTCACACGTGATAGGGGCCCTAAATTTTTTAGGAGGGGTTCAGGAAGGCGGAGAAGTTGTGTGTGTTTGGGAGGTGGGGAGAGTGGTTCGTATTTCTCCACTAAGCATCAAATTTGTGCTGCCTGTTTTAAGGAACTGGACAAGTAATGAGATTGAATTCTATAAACTATATTCCATTTGACATATTAGAAAAATCTGCATTTTCACCAAGAGGTTTTGTTGTAAGCGTATCATAACATACTGAATGGAGACTGTTCAGATTCCTTTGGAGTCATTGGATATTTGCCATGGTCACCAAATGCCCTGTCTTCAGTTGAGCTCACAGATGCTGCTTTACTTTTGTTCAAATCATATTTATGCTTAGGACGAACTTGGTCCTTCCTGTTCTCATGCCCTCTGGAGATAAGTGATAAACATTTCTTTTATCTATGAATTGTTATGGGTTATTAAAAATATTTAACTGGTTTTGTCCAGAGTCATCTGAATAGTAGTCAGTGTAGCCCTTCTTCAAAAGCACATATATATTTTGAGTTTATCCTGTTTCTTCAAACAGTGAGATTCCAACCTGTGAGCACATTTATTCTAGCAACATATAACAATGTTTTTTTATTTCTAAGAGGGCAGGTGCAAATTAATTATAATTTTAAATACATAATAATCTTTAACACTTAAAAAAAAAAAAAAAACCAAAAAAAAAAAAACAATCTACTGAGGATACTTTTTAATCAGAAAAAAAAATAGGACTGCTATTAATCGGTGCATAACTTTCATTTTGGGGGATGATTAACCTTTAACAGAGAGCTCCTGTATCTTCTTTGAGGCTTGGCCTTAACATAATATTATGGAGAAGCCATACAGAAACTTTAACTTTTAGAACATATCATTCCTATTTTTACACTTTTTTCTTTCAGTGGTAGATAGTGAAGCAAAGGTTTTATTACTGTATTTTCAAGGCACTTAATGGTTCTGGTATAAAATATTTGACATCCCTGTTTGCATCTCACCATTTGTTAATGTAAGATTTGGCAGGTTATGTAGCCTGAGACTGAACTTCATGCCTCTTAAAGATTTTAACTTCTTTTTATGATGGTGGAATTAACTTCTAACTACTGGTTAAAATAATAATTTGCCTAGACACTTAAAATTAAAATAATGTTTTTCTGCTTTTTTGACTTTTTGTATAAAATAATGATGATGATGCTATGAGCCTTGAAGTAATTCTCTGCATGATTTTATTTGATCATTTGATTTATTATATAAAACAAATTGACAGTCAGAGAGTGATTATGTAATAAGTTCATGGAATAACCAAGTCACCTATTCTCTGCAGACTTCTTAGATCTGGTCAAGAGCTTTTCCAACAAAACTCTATTACTGAGGGGGAGGAGGAGGAGCAGGGAAGGCAGTTTGTTGAAACACGTGTTTTGAAGAAGGGTGTAAGTTGGTTTCAATGATCATCTAACCCCACAAACCTGCTTCCACTGAACCTGGACCAGGTTTCTTCCTCATGCTTTGCCCGGCAAAAACCCTGCCCATCAATTCTTGGGTCTTCTGCACAGAGGTGGCCTGGGAGCAAGGACTATGCTGAGCCTGAGAGCCATTCTGGGGGTTTTGCCAACCCTGCCGGTACCTTGATGTGTCTAGGAAATAGGGCTGTGCTAGAACCCCTAGGACTAGACCCTGAAAGCCCAGGCTGCATGGTGCTGGATCAGGAGGCAGTATAAATGTGTTAAATAAGAGAGAACTACATAATATGTAATTTAGGCCAGCTTCATACCCTTAGGTCATCTTCATGCTGGCTGCAGAAGGATAGATGATGTTAGCCAGCTGAAGTGTTGATTTCTGTATATTTTTTCACTGGGATGAATGTTTTATGTGCTCTTTTTTTTTTTTTTTTTTTTAAATCTGGGGTTATCAGGAGTTGTAATGTCAAATTGTATGATTTCTTGACTGTTTACAGAATTTCATAACTGAGGTCTCTATTTTTATCTTAATTTGGAAAAAAATTACTAATGTATAATTCTTTCTCCTTCCCCTGATATGCATTCTGGAAAAGAATCCCTACCCAGAAACATCTATCTTTCCAGTTTGAAATGAAACTCCTCTTAAATATTGACTTTACCAACAGGATGGGAATTGTGAATCCTGAACATATCTATTGATGATGTTGATCAAATTAATTTATTTTAGGCATTCCATGGCACTGGTTTTAAACGACTAACTGCCTTCTTGGAAGAAGCAGCAGTTACTGTTCTGTGATAGTCTGAGAAATTCAGGGTGGGTTTTTCTCCTTTTCTTTATTTAATATGGTTTAGCCATCTTGTGGTTGAATTACAGAGACATGGCTCCAGCTGTGCTACTCAGCTTCTGTAAGCAGAATTAAAATTGCATATAAATGGTTTAATTGCCCTTCAGTTTGTAATATTACAAACTCAAGCTGTGACTAAATTTTTTTTTAAATCTATAAATATAAGACCAGCGTTTTTTAATGTTTTATGCATAGCCATTCTTATTTATGTTGTGGGTTGTGGGCAGTAAGATAAGGTGTGTACCTCAACAGCCCTGCTTTTGGTAGATGTAGCTCTGCGAAGCTGGTACTTGACATTATTTTCATACCTAGGGTGACTCACTAGATTTTGATTAATGTTTTAAAAGAAGCCAACACTCATTAAATACAGAGTAGCTGTTATCAACAGCTACTATAAATGAACCCTAATGGGGGTTATTGAATTCCATTTTACATATCAGCAACAGCTGGTCTGTTCAGAGAGTTCCCATTCAGCTTCTTACAGGCCCAGGAAGTTGAATTTTTTTTAATATGACTAAGGGGTCCAATCTCAAATTGTTGATGGGAGTAGAGGCATTCTGGTGCCACTGGGGAAACTATTAAAGATGTGCACAATCAGGGATAATAAAATATGACAACATCGTGTATCATAGCATTGCATCGACTAGGTTTATTTCATACTCACAAAATCTTCTCCAGTCAGATGAAAAGGTGCAATCAGGCTGGTCCTTTATAGAGGGAGGAGTTCGGCCCTTCTGAAGAGCAACACACCCTAGATCAAGCAGTATTTTTCTATTATGTAGAAGACATTTTAGTTACTGTTATGAAGAAACAGTGTGTGTGTGGCCATACTTAAGTGTTTATTTTGACAGGAAATTATTTTGACTGCTTTTTTAAATTTAATTTTCTCCTGAAGGGAAAGAAGGAGGAGACAAACATCTACATTTTTTCTGTTTTAGTGTTCACTTAAAGATGAATGTGTATTCAACCGTGGAACTTCATATTGCTGTATCAGCACAAACATGCTCAAAGACTATGAAACTATGAATTTCTGTCATTTCATAGCCCAGAATATATTATTATTCATTTAGCAAAACGGATACATTGTGATTGCTTATGCTAAATAACCTAGACATCAGCCAGATACTATCACAGAGTTAACAAAATGGTGTAGTGAGCATAATATACTGCTTCTATAATGCAAAAGCATATGTTTTCCAGTTTTATAGCTAGATGAAAAAAGCACATTTAGTTCATGCTATCCTGTTTGGGGACTGAGATAAAAGCATATGCATTTTTCATGGAAAGAGACAAACACCTGATCAAATTATGGCAATGTAGCAATTGGGGTTTTCTATCTATAGTTCAATGGTGACCCCAAGGACTGAATGAACTTCTCTCAGGCAGTCATACCTTTTGCATACAGTACTGTTATATTTTTCACCTCCACATCTGCAGTAACATAGAGAGTAGTAGCATACTCCTGTCAAGGCCCTGTTGAAATGGGCCAGATAGCTGTTAAAATAAAGGAATCTTCAACAAGAATATAGCTGCTGGTATTAATAATGTGAATTGCCATTGCAGACTATGGTTCATGAATGTCATGGTCATATATGTCTAAAGAATAATAGCAGAATGCTAGCCAGACCTTTACTGCTGTATTATTTCAGTGAGTCTAAGTTGACTTTCTCTCTTTTTTTTTTTTTTCTTTCTTTTTTCCCTGCCTTTTAAAAATTCCTCTCTTTGTTGTGCTTTCAGAAACAAAACATTACAGGTGAGGGATTTTTTAAAGTTCAAGCTACTAACAACATCTCTCTGCTAGTCCTGTGTGTAATTTAGTAGCTTAGAAAAGACTCTAAAGTACATGCAGCATTAACTTTACTTCTTATTCTAAATCACCACTCAGAATGGACAGGCTTCTTATCCTTAAAACTGTGCCTCTGTGCAGAATCCTAAGATCATAAATGGAATAAAACCACAAGAAACTGATTATGCTTTAGAGGGGACGATCATTCTATATTCTTGTAGATAGTCTTAAAACCTCCATCACACTGCAAGAGGCAAATTTCGACTGTGCTTCTCTCCATTGCTGCATTTATGCAAAAACTCTGCAATAAAAATCATCTCCAGTGCTTTCAGTGGGGAGACTGTAACTCCCAGTAAGGGATACCCTGCAGAAAGCACTGCTAAAGTAGACTGGTCAAATGTTTTTTTATTCTAGATGGCATAAGAGATCATATATAATCCAGTTTTGAGTGCACACAATACTATCATCCTTATTTTGCACTTTAGATACTGTTCATCTCATTAACAGATAAAGATTAACAGATAAAACCAAAGATCTGTGCATGTTTATTTCACACACACAAAGAGAATATTTTATGCCATAAACTGCCCAGGAACGGGTGTTTTCTGATCTTGACACAAAGTCAGGTTTGATGGCACTAGATTAGCAATGAAGATAAAAATAATTAAGAGGACTGACAAGTATCATTCTTGGTTTATTTTCATCTGAAGGCGTTTCCCATGCTAATGTGTCTTGGTTTAAGTAGAAGTGCCGTATAGTGTTAGGACAATTCAGTTATCAGACTCTTTTGACAAGCCTTCATGCCTTCCAAAATAGGAACCATACAAAGGGCAGCATTGGTTTTTTTTTTTTAATTTGTTTATTACCCCTCTCTGCAGATCTTCCTGTGTTTATTTTTATGTATAAGATTTTCCTGAAGCTCTCAATTTAACAAACCAGGTACCAGCTCTCAGCCTTCAGGTAATGAAATGTTTCTTGGCACACCATTAGGCTTTGTTGTATATAAGGATACTGCTGAGATGCAGCCCCTTGCTGGGTAGACCCAGGTGGTGCAATCACCCTGAGGAGTTCCTCATTTGGTGCAAATGTACTCCTTCCTGGTCATATACACTTCCATATTGCTGCATTAAGTCCATAGGAGCACATAATATTTCATAAATTGAGACTCCCTGATTATGGCTAAGAGTTAAATTTGGGGTTTGGATTAGGTGGCAGTCAATGACAGCTTGCTGTGTTTGGGAGACTGTGGTATTTTTAAGGTTCTCATGACAATGTAAGCACTTCTGCAAAGTGATTGCACCTTACTGTACAAGAGGTTTCTACTTAAAATGACCATAAGCAAAAGGAGAGCCGTGAAAACATCCCTCTTCACAGCGCTGTTGTGCTTACCCAACTTGTCAAAGAGTGCATTCATAGCAAGGAAAATTTTGCTGGTAGTGAGGCTCACATGCTGGAGCAAACGGATTGTAGGAAATGCTTTGCAAACTCTTTGCAAACTCCCAGTTTAAACTGTCATTTCCTTATGTGAAACACCCTGCATTTTTTCTAGGAGAGGTAGTATTTCAGGATCAAGTCAACTGGCAAATATAGCACATAATTATGCTGTAAAATTAGTCTTGATTAAAAAGTGACCAGGTGAGATTAAAAATCTCTAGTGAAGAAAGCAGCAGGACACAATGATTATAAAGGCAGAAAAGAATAGATGCTGCAGTTCAATTTGCCTTTGAGTGCAAATACTGAGTTTGGGTCCTGATTGCTGAATAAAGCGCAGTCATGGAGTGCGTCTGAGTACCATGTGCAGGAAATGTCTGATAAAAAAAGTTTCATCCTGAAGTGCTTATTCCTGGGGGCAAAATTCTCTGACTCAGAATGTGCTGTATTTGATGAAATCTTCCACAAAACCAAAGCAGAGTTCAAAAGAGGAGCATCTATTTCCCTGGCGGCATCAGCAGTGAGTCTGAAGGAAAAGTCACTTTCACCAAGCAGCTGCAAGGCTCAGGGGGATTCCGATTCTCTGGAAATATTGAAACATTTGCATTTAGTCCCATTTTGACCAAACTGAGACTCAATAACAGCAGGAAAAAAAATAATCCCCTTTCTGCCATCAGGGAGTCCTACTTGTCAACCAGCACTTTCCAAATCTCATGTGCTGGAGATGACAGTCTTCGGATGTATAGAGGTTTGGCTGCAGGGAGTTCCCGAAGAGGAGCTGGGCTCAGCATTAGGTTTGCCTTTCAGGTCCACTTGTGCCACCTCCTGTTGCAAAAAGACCTGCTTATTTCTTTAAGACTTTTTCTTGTGGAGGGAGCAGTGGCTAGCAAATGGAAGTTTTTGACTGATGCAGTAATAGAAAAAAACCAGAGTTGGTTGGAATCAGATATTTCAAATCTGTGCATAATTCCAACATTTGGAGCGTAGGTTGGTGGCAGATTTGTGCTAATATGAAATGGAAAGAAACCCCAAATTTCAATCTCTCATGAAACAGACATTCCTTTCTCTTCTCATTGATTGTCTCCAACATAAGTGCTGGTGGTTTTTTGTTTTTCATTAATGCAACATCCTATATAAAATTTGAAAATAATGTCAGCTGTAAGCACCTAATTAGTATTAAAGCTTAATAGCTTAAAAAGCATGAATCAAATACTATCAAGAGTTGACTTTCGATTTTTTTTCAATTGAAAAGCAACTTATCAGTTAACATAATTCTGCAAAATAGATAAATTTTTGATAGTTGCATTTTTAAAGGAAAAGTTTATTGCCTCATCATAAGAAATACTTTCTTGGCAGTTAAGAGCCAGCTTTCCAAGTGCTCTATTCCTCAAAGGGATTTTACTTGTTTTTTAATTTTGTATTTGTCCAAGGCTTCCATTTAATACACTTAGTCTTTGATTTGATTAATGTTTAAAAATCTAAATAGATTTATTTGTGAGGAGTCACTGTCAAAGAATTGAATGCTGTCTGGAGTATTAACAAGCCCTTTCATTGCTATGAGGTAGCAAATGAGTAATAATCTCCTCCCTGTGAAGGATGCCTATGAAAACGTAGCAGTTTGTATTGCCACCTTGGATCTTACACAAAAAAAAAAAATAATTGTATCACCAGATATGATTCTAACAGGAAAATGTAATACTAGATACAATACCTACCAGGGAAAAAGCTAAAATATCTGTACTACCACTAGTAGTGCACAACCTCAGGAATAAACGGTTCCTACTCCCTTTTAAAAACATGACAGAACTGAGAGAAGGAAGGGTGCAGAAGACCACATGGAATTGCAAATAAAAAGTAACTGGAGGGAATAAACAAGAAATTCTTGATGAGATGGGAGTAGGGTAGAGACAACAATTCCTTCCTCAGAAGGACCCAAAGGACTGCAGTTGGAGAGGATGCCCCCTGAAATGAGAAAGCAGTCTACTACGGTGTTGGATGTTTATGCTATAGTATGGTGCTAAGTAACTCTTTATAATCACTTCCTCTGACAAAGCAAATGACCCATTTTTATTTGGCAGCAGATGAAAAATAAAATCCATAATGGTAGAAGTGTGTGCTAGGAGTTCCTTGGTTCTTATGCATATGTGGTGCCCTGCATAATGTCTGTGCCTGGTGCCAGCTTTTATCTTACTCAGCTGAGCTCTCTGTCTGCAGCTCCAGGGGCAGACGTGCCCAAATGGAAAAACGGCACTCAGCTTTTTTAAGACAAGTGCCAAATACACAGTTATACTAAGGACTCTATCACCACCTGACAGGAAAGTTTATTAGTATATGGGGGAATGTACTTACCCCAATCTTTACATCCTTTTTATCTGCTGCCTAAAGGAACTTAGCGTGATGTTTTCTCATCACTGCAGTAGTATACTCTGATTTAATTAGATGATTGCCAACTATTCTAAAGCATTAATGACTTTCTAACAGCTAGTCTAACACAATTTTTCCAAGGTACAAACAGGTATGCTTTGTCCAAGGTTGAACTTCACTGAAGACCGAAGCAAAGTGATAATTGAGCCCTACGTAGTAACGGTTCCCTGGCTAGAGTCCTCCACTGCTGTGACCTTTCTGCCGTTCTCACCCACTGTGTCGAAGTTTTCACTACTTGGTGCATAATCACCTTCTGATCCATTTCTGTGAGGTCTCTGATCACGTAGAACACCAGCAGGCAGATGCCTGCTCGAGTTTTTCAGGCAGCATGGTTGCAGGACGCATGCAGCAGCTAATAAGCCCTTGCTCTCAGCCAGATTGATTACCCCAGGGGCAGTACCAGAGTGACACGGCAGCAGAGCGAGATCTCTTGGTGGTGTTCCTCCCTTGTGCCTGTCTCCCCAGGAGAGCAGCTCAGAGAGAGGGAGGTGTAAGAGATAAAACAGAGGGGGAAAATTCATCCTGCTGGGAGCAAACACACTTAGGCTTTGCAACCTAAAAAAACCCCAAAACAATAAAAAAAATCGCAAAAGAAGGAAAAAATTCAACAAAGTGCAGATTTACTTGAGGTAGTTCGAACACTGCAGGTGACCGCACGGAGTCACGTAGCCAGGTGGAGGGGCACTTGGGAGGTAGGTGTGTGCTCAGGTGCAGATCTCTCCCCTCCAAGGGAGGTCTTTGACCTGAAAGCGCCCAGGGAGCCTTGGTGTTGCCATGTTAGGAGGGACCTGTGCTGGCGTCTTCACAAACATTTGGGCTAAGGTTTCTAATTGACACCTTTTAAGTCTTCTCTTTCAAGTCCACTTTGTAAGTATTTCACCAAATGTTTGTGCCAGCTTTTCAGGAAGTGTGTCAGCCTTGCCTTCTTCCCTTGCCTCTTCCTCAGCTTCCCATCTATGCAGTTTTACCCAAGTAACTCTTCAGAAGCATTGTCTCGAAGTCGTATGCCTGAGTAGAGGCCGGGCTTTTGTGTAACACTGGCACAGGTGAAGATCTTGCACCACAATACAGATTGAAATAAAAATGATTGTGTGGCTTGTGCGGCCAGTGCAGTGGTACTGCACAGTTCAGATATCAAATACAGCAAATAATGTTAACATTAATCCACAGAAGAAAAAATTGCATCACATACATTTGAATTCTAAATTGCAGAGAAATACTATCTGCTTGCCAATATTTTGCAAGGTAAACATGGGGCTAAATTGCTCCCTAAAATTAACTCACTCATAATCACAGTCGAGAAAAAGATCTTCCTTGAGAAGAATAAGTACAAGAATAGCATTAGTCTTAACGAAGGGCTAAATCACTGAAACTGTGAACCAGAGCAGTAGACTTGGGGGATGGAAGGCAGCCACTGTTCTTTTGGCACTGAAGCGCTTCCAGATTGCATCAAATTATCAAAATGCTGCAGAGCGCTGAAAGGATGGCAGTGACCCTCAAGCCTTTCTACATACAAAGTTCCAAAGCTTCTGGTATTTCTTATGAACTTTTACTGTTTTTTCTCTTACCCACCACATAGAAGAAAAAAATTAAGAAAAAAAAATCTAAATAGGTTACTTGCTTTTCCTTCACAATAAATTTAATTTTGTATTCCTCCTTACCTTCCTATTACCCAATATTTACTGCTCCTCACTCATTTTTCATTAAATATCATTTATGCTAAAAGTGGGTTAGTGGTAGGAACATCTATGCATGAATATTTTGTCAAATTGGTAATTGCTGACTGCAGCTCTCAGAGTAAATCAGAGTTCATTACTAAATTAAACTGCCCTGATTACAGTTTTCCTTTGTGATGGTTTTTGCATCTGTACTAGACATAGGGATAGTCTGAGTGCCACCCATTTATATTTTCACAGTGCATGTAGGGTGTCAGCTTGTGATACATTCAATTGCGTGTATCCATCTGGGCACCTATGTGCACACACATTGTGGATCTCCTTGCAGGTACCCAAAGTCTGTATTTAGTGGTATTTAACTATTGTTCCACTACTTGTTGCAACAACTTGGTGGCTTGTATACCGTGGTATTTTCAGTCCTGTGCGCAATCTCCCATACCATGCACAGGAGGAATTTCAATGAAGGGCTTGCAGGAAATGGCTGGCTGAGTGTGAAGCCCTGTAGGTTCACCAGAAGTTAAATGAGAGAGGCATGTACAAGAGAGGGAGGATTCTCAATACCTGAGGTTGTGAGGGTGGCTGGCAGGCCAAGGTAAATGTCCCATCTCTGTCTTCACATCTTGTCATCAAGCATTAATAACTCTTGGAACTGAGCATCTAAGTCATATCGAGTATTTAAGTAACCTGTGCTGTATTGTCAAAACCAGTTCAGTTTCATGCTGCCTCAGATCTTTATTTACCTGCACTCCCTGCTCTGCTTTGGGTGACAAGCTGCCTGCCCCACCTCCCAGCTGTGACAATGCAGGATGTCCACTGTATTTGGTACCCTTAGGGTATGTCCACAGAACTGGGGGCTGCTGTGGAAATACATGTTTCTTCACCTGAACCTGGGTCTCATTCCATGTCTGCCTGGTTCTGTGTGGCTTAGGACACAAGGGAAGACTATGGGAGCTGCAACTTAATGGACATTTCAGCTGATCAGTGGTAGAAACTTAGTGTTTCTAAGGTGTCCAGGAGCCCAGACATAGGAGTATTTTGGAAGGTGGACAGAAGATGGGTGGCGCCTGAAGATGTCCATAGCATGTCCTTGGCAGACATCAGGACCTGGATATCAGGTTGAACTAGCTGTCTACATACTCATAATGAAGCAAGGCCAAAGCAGCGGCATGTGGTTGCCGTTACCATTAGCCTCATCATGGCCTATCACTCCCACAGCAGATCAGAGACAGACATTGGTGCGATTGGCCACCAGTGCATTCCCAGTGAACAGCTGACTTACAGGTAGGGTGTTGGACCACGTTATTTACTATTATAGTTGTAGCCGCAAGTTCTCTGAAATGAAACAAGGAAATGCTTTCAGGCCTCCCAGTCCTTCAGTCTCACCGCTCAGCCAAGCTGTCATACTGTGCAGGGATGATACAGAGCTGACTGTAATGAGTTGACCGTGCAGTGTCTTTGATTTTCTCCTATGAATACCTCTGGATTATTGGCCTGATCGAACTTTCTAACCAAGTGGAAACACATGAGTCACTACATCGTTTAGCTGAGTCAATAGATAATGGGTTCTCCTGTTTAGCAATTGTATTATCAAAGAGGCTTTTGGTTATAGATTTTTCTCAGACCTATGATTTCCTTGAAAATATAGTCATGGAGAACAGCTGCTTCAAAAGAAAGTATTTTTCCTCATTAGACTATAACAGGCAGGAAGGAACAGGTCAAAAAGGCAAAGTTTGAATATCTATTGTTTTGCCGCTATCTACTATTTTTCTTCTAAGGTTAAGTAGCTTCGACTTAGCCTTGACCCTCTGTGGTCTTTCAAGGTCACCTGAGCATTTAACTGCTTTTTGGGCTTGCATTTGAGGAGTACCTACCAAAAACCTATCAGGGTTTCAATTACCACAATAGTCACACCAACAATCTACGTGCATGATATTGAAAATAAATTCTAAGTAGTCATTATCTTGGTTTTCAAAGAATTAGCTTTTCAGGGTAGCTGAAGACAATAATTTTTGGATTGTACAGACAAAACTGCATTTAGCTCTCAATTGTTCTTTAAATGTTGACACAATACCCCTCAACCATAGAGCAATGTGAATTTTTTATCACATACACTAAAAATGTTCATGAACTCAGAAGATACCTTTCAGTATCAGGTATCTGGAGGTATACACCATCATCACTTTTGTCTCTCAGCAGGGTTCACTTTGTTTTATTTTCATTTGGTTGTTACTTGACTTTCCATGCAACCTGTTCTAATTTTCACCCCTTCTTCATGAACTGAATAGTTCCAATGCTGAAGTTAGTCTGTTCATCCTGAGTGTAATTTTCAGCAGAAGTTTCCCTGGTTCTTCTGAGGATTTTGTGCTCTCTGAGCCAACTGCTAAGTCAGAAGGCTGATTCAGGGATGCTGAGAAGCAGTCTACACTTCTTCCCAGAAGAGTGTCTCAGGGGTGTCATGCCAGTCTCCAAAGGTTGCCTGCAAGGCACAACTAGGCTGCAGTATTGTGCCGTAGCAATAAAACTTTGCCCAGCAGCCGTTCTGCCAGGTATACCATTTATTGATCACAAGCTGTATCTCCCAAACTGGAGCCGCACTGGAGCTATTTTCAAGCCACATATAGCTCAGCAATTTCAGCTTGGTGATTCTGAAGTAAGTGAGCCACATTGCATAAGCCATGTGCACTAACATGTGTGGGAGGAATTTTAAAATGGTGCATACATTAAATTTGGTTGTATTAGGGCGGTGCCCATGAGGAAATCTTGCCTGAGAATTTCTAATACTATGGGGTCTCCTGAATCTAGGTTTTGGATGCTAGATACTGCTTCATGCTGGCAGTTCAAATAAAAACTTATTTGTTTTGTAAACTTATAGCAGTATTTCCATGTTCTTGCCTATAGGATGGTTTCCCAGTCAGAAAATATGGTTTCTTTTCTTTTAAACTTTGCTCAAGATTTCAGTGACTAACATTATGACAAAGCTTCTCAGAAATTGATATGTCTGTTTAAGATTCAGGTTTTTCCTATAAATAGAATAAAGGATGACATTGAACATAATGAAGAGTGCACATATCGTCACATATTTAATATGGTAATGGTGCTGCAAATGGATAATTGAGGACCGGCAACATGAATCATTTAGAAATATGTTCTCGGTTCTATGAATATTCTTATGGTCCCTTATAAAGTCAGTGCCAATTAAGAGGGGCACCTGGACTCCGAGATAAATGTGTTTCTAGGTATCCAGGACAAAAGCATTCTTCAAGTTAAATCTTCCTCATTAATGACTCCTTAAATGAGTCCCAGATTAGGAGATAAGCAGTTCCTTGTGGATAGCTACACTGGGAAAGTATCTACCATAATTTCTAGTAGTAAATCTGACTGACCAGCCATGGAGTCTGATTTACTTGCTTATTTATTTATGAGTGTTGAACCGTTTGACTCTAGATGAAGCTGAGGGAACTCAGCCACTGTGAACATCAAGCTTAAATTAATACAGGCAGTTTGAGCCTCACATGAGAAAACTGAGTTTCCATGTTCAGTCTCACACTGCAAATACCTGACTCTCTTCTGATCGCTTTACTTTACACTGTATGTAGAGAGGTTTGGGGAAACAAAGTGTGCGTGCACTCTGCATAGAAATTCTAGGGTTTCATTCTTTTCAGAAAATATTTATATGTTTGCCTGGGAGGCTTAGCCCAAAATTCCTCTATGATTAAATAGTAAGAGCTCCTGTCGGCAAAGTTGTCAGTTATGTGTTAATATATGGTGCTCTGGTGGAGTTACTTAGGCTTTGCCACTTACTAAACTGTAAAGGATTTGTTTCTCAGTGGTCAGATGTCATCTTTGATCCAGTAAGATTTAGCTTAAAGACCTTTTCCTCTGTTCTTTGGCAAGTGATCAAATCCAGCTTTCTTTCATAGTCTTCTGAGAAACATATCAAGATTATCAGGATTTCTAGTACCTCACATTTTTTCACTGTATTTATTAAACCATAGATTCAAACTTCTTCTGCAAAAATATATGAGCTGGAAACTCATGTTGCAAGTAAGAAAAAGTCAAATCAATTTAAACTAAAGTATATATATTTTGGCAATTAGGCAGTATTCACTGTTAACGTGTCTGTGGAAATTTTCCAAGGTTCTGCTTTTTGATCAAAAGAGCTGAATGTATTAAATGGGATGGGATATGGCTTACACTGTTACTTTGCTCAGAGATTTGGAAGAAGACCTCAAAATGCCTTGCCTTTTCCCAATCTATCTTGTCTCTTGTTGCACTCTTGCACTACCCCATGGCACATTTTGGTTTTCTATGGCACAATGGAAAGTGGTGCAGTCTGTGACCAATGTGTTTGACCTTATTAGCTCTACAGTACTTGAGTCTCTGCCTATGTAGGAATACTCCAGTGAGGTTGTCTAATTCCCTTTCTGCTCACTGCCCTTCTTAAAGGGTTCAAATTCAAGGTCTCCATTTTAGCACATTTTAAGCAGCAGGTTTAGTTTCCAAATGTTTTGGGTTTGGTTTTTTTTCCCTTGTGGGGCCTTGTCCTTTACGCTTTGTTGTTTCACCTTCTGATATTAAAGGTGTAAACTATATATGGTCTGAATGTTTTCACTGTCCTTCCATAGGACAAAATGTGGAATTTATTAAAATGACCTATTCTGGTCTTCCTGGAGGCCTTTGGGAAACCTGTCTGGGAGTTTGGGAAAGGGATTTGGTCCAAAAGGCAGAATGTAGAGGAAACAGAGAGGTCTCTGTATCTGTACGGAAACACACTGGTTATCTTTATCCCTCTGCCTATTCAGCAGAATCGTTACATTATTAGTAATAGGGTTGGCAATGCCTTCATTGCCTTTACAGAGTGCACAGAATCCTCTCTTCTGACCAGTAAGTAGAAGGTGATGGGTACAACTACAGGAAAAGTGTAGAGACTACTGTAGAAAGCCATTGTATTTCCTTGTCTGGCATTATATGTTTGTACCTAATGAATGACTTAAAATTGTTAGGAGCTGTAGCAAAGCTTATTTACAGCTCTATTGATTTTTGTTATCATGAGTGCCATTATTGCCTTCCCTAGCGTTAGATGAATGATCAGTAACTCAATAAATGAAAGCAGCATACGTTCATGTCCAGAAAAGGAAGCAAGCTAGTGCAAGATGTATGACCGCTGACAATAAAAATAAAGATTTTAAACATTTCTTATTAAAAAAATATATCCAGCTTGTGAGCTCCAGCTGTTAATGTGGACTCTGTAATTCAGTTAATCAGCAGACAATAAAAACTGGTGTAAATAAATGAGGCAAGAGAGATTAGATGATTCAGACATGAAATGGGGTGTCAGAGAGCTGGGGTCAGTTCTGCCGGGTGTTTGATCTGATGCCAGGCTGTTTGAATCTTTTTCTCTTTGCATTTTTTTCTGCCATATACAAGCCCTTTTGGAGCATAGGATTTTTATTACGGTTTTAGAGAAGTGATGAAATTAATCCCAGTTCCTCTCAGTATCAGTTGATGTTAAAACAATACAAAATTAAAAAAAAACCCACCTGTTACTCAAACTTACTTTACAACAGTAGATTAAGACTGAAAGATAAAGTTCTACTCCACTGAATGAATATATATTATATATGGTAACCTCTCAAATTAAGATGACGTAATATTCTTTAAATGTTTCCGCTGAATCTCTTATAAAAGGTCTTGTCAGGAAGTTGATTCTCCCATCTGCAACATTTTTCAGGACTGCAGTACTTATTTCATTTTGTGTTAGCATTGCACTGTTTTTCTGAAGGCATCCCTCCACAATGTTACCCAAATGTGTGTATCTGCCTTCCGTCTGAGATGAGCCAATAGTGTTCTGGGTAGAGACGGGGCTTCTCTGGACTAGCTAACTTACTAAAATGAGGTTTTCCTAGTCTTGAGTTCTGTTCAAACGATAATTTTATTTGTAAAACGCAGGTTAATAAAACAAAACTGTTTCTGAGAAGAAGAATGTAAGGAAAAAAAAACCAAAATTAATTATTATTAACCATAGAAATAGCATGATCAGAAAATATTTACTGTGGAGTAGAAGGAGTTGTTTAATTTTAGTAGAATATATATATTTGTGACTTTTTTTGTTTGATTAAACTTGCAGATTAAGAAAATTATATCCCATAAAATGTAGGGAATTAGGATAATTTATATTGTGCCAATATACCTGGAAAATCATATACAGTCAACTTAGAGTATTTCTTGCTCTGAATTGGCATGTTTCCTCCATGAATAGTCTTTAAGATGGACACATAGGAAACACTTTTATCTCTCTCTT
>NW_010243142.1:9168-16210 GCF_000690775.1 Eurypyga helias | reverse complement strand
TCCTGCTGTGGAATACTTTATTTCAAAGTCTTCCAGCGGACCTTGCGCTTTCTGGGATACCTTTGGCTCTCTGTGGCGCGCAGAACCTTTTGCACTTCTCTGCTCATCATTTGAACCTGTGGGAAGCACAATCACACGCATGGGATACATTTCTTGGATTCACAGTTGGATTTGGCAACTTTTCAGTTTTTAATTTGTTGCAATTAGTGAAGCACCACTTCTCCTCCAGCCCTCACAGAAGTGTAGTATTTATCCGTACGTTTCGTTGTATGAGAATCTGGAGCCACGAGAGCATCCTTGGCCACGATGACACAGCACATGCAAGTCTGACTCAATCCCAAGACTTCCTCCATTCCATAGCTGGTTCTAGCTATTAAAATATGGGTTAACTCATGTTGCTCAAACAGCAGTGTTATCCGTGACTAAGTAGCAGAGCAGGAGTGTGGAAAATGAAGGTCCAGCATAAGCGTGCAGTGAAAGGCAGTAAGTCCTCACGCAGATGATGTGGTTTTTCCAAAAATCTTTGTTGTAGGCAGGTCTTCTGTCAGTAAAGCACGTGCTCAGGGTTATGTGGTGCAGTACGTTTGTGTGCTTGTGAACAGTCGCACTCAGCAATGCCTGTTGGCATCTTCCAAAAAGTGCAGTGTTCTGAATATTCTCAGCACACCAAGACGCAACACAAAATTGGGTCACCTTAGGGCACAAGTACGCAACATCAAAAATACCCTGTAAATAGGCAGTACTTGAACACAAAATGGTTTTAGCAATTAAAACAGGCTTTTGTCCTCTTGTCTTCCTTCCAAGCTGTGGAAGGGAAAAGATGAAAAGCAGTTTGAAAGGCATGGGAATCCAGCATTAGACTCTCAGGCTGCCTGGTATTACCACTTTGAGAGCAGCTTTACTCAGGTAAAACTTCTGAATGCCAGCTGAAAAAGAGCTCTGGGGAAAGAAAAAGAAAAAATAGCTAAGTCAGGAAAAGGCATGGGAAGATCAATGCTTTAGTTCTCCAAAAGGCTTCATTTAGTATTTTTCTGAAGAGAAGGCTTTGTTTTGGTCTCTCCTTTGCAGGTTGTAATTGAAATATTGCTTGTAAGTCTTCTTTGCCACCAATTCAGAGCTCTAGGAAATATGTCCAACGCTAGGTTATTGCTGTCTAGGCTATTTTACTAAAAGATCATGCACAAAAATTTGCACTGGGTGCTGGGATGTGATAAAACCAATTCCCAGTTATGGATAACAAATACTACAGAGGGATGCTTACAGCACTTTTTAATAGAAGCCATTAAATCAGATATTTACTCTGTTTCTCATTGGAGGCTATTCAGAATTGTACGGACTCACAAATGGATTATGCAATAAAGTATGGGGTACTATAAAAATGACAAAACAGTAGATTAAACTGAGACAAAACTCTACCTTTTTTTATTCAGGAGCAATAGGGGTTTGGGTTTTGAGGTCTTCTGTGTCCATTCTTTCTTGGAATTTTGAAAGATTTAGGGTGGGTCTGGGAAAATTGTAAAGTTACTACACGCAAGTTAGGAAAAAAAAAAAACCAACAACAACAAAACTTTGGTACATATGTCAATGAATGCCTTGAATAGTCTCAGTAATTAGCTGTTGCTTGCCGAGGGCAGTCACTCTCCATGCTCTTGCTTTCTGAACTCTCTGGAAAGAGACTGTGCCCAAAGGACAATGTTGCGGTAAGAGAGAGGGACACACGTGGAACTTGTGGATTGCCTGGGAATCTCCTCTGACCCACTACTTCTGAACATCACTGTCAGCCTATGTCTTCCTCCTCTTGCTCCTTGTCTTGCTTTCTGCAGGACTTAAGATATATCCCATTGCTGCTTACCCTTGCTTATCCTGGCTCTGCTCCTTTTTTTGGGAGTTTCTTTCCCATTTGAACTTCTGTGAAGAACAGCTTTTGGCCTGTTTCTCAAGTTGGTTTGTATATTGTGCTTATGGACCCCAACAGGCTCTCTTTCTCACTGAGAGTTACTCATTTTCCCCCAGGCCACTCTAAGCTTATTAATCTTTCTGCATTTTTTCCCCACTTGACAGTATACCCCATCTAATACTTCAGCAGGCATCAAACCAGGGAGGCTGTGGATTTCTCCACCTCCTACTGCACAGAAAGCGCATCAGTGTGACTTGAGAGTGCATAGTCTGATTACAGCAAATTTAAATAAAATCAGTAATACAGTTAATATTTCTTTTCCCATATACTCAAACCTCCACCCAGTAGCAGAAATCTGATGGCAGTGATAGGGGGATGGAAGATTGTGTCACTTTGCTACAGCTTCCGTGTTGCATTAGTACAAGGTGTTGGCTGATAATTCTACCTCATTCCAGAGGTGCCAATTAACACGGACCTGGCATGCAGTTTTGTATTTAAACGCATCAGGGGCCTGTAGTGACAGGACAAGGGGTAACAGGTTTAAATTGAAAGTGGGGGGGTTTAGATTAGATATCAGGAAGAAATTCTTCCTGGAGTGGGTGGTGAGGCACTGGAACAGGTTGCCCAGAGAAGCTGTGGATGCCCCATCCCTGGAAGTGTTCAAGGCCAGGCTGGATGTGGCTTTGAGCAACCTGGTCTAGTGGAAGGTGTCCCTGCCCATGGCAGGGGGGTTGGAACTAGATGGTCTTTAAGGTCCCTTCCAACCCAAACCATCCTGTGATTCTATGATATTCCCATGCACCGTTGCTTGCAGGAAGATGCCTTCAGCACTTTCATGGTGGAAAGGGGGTTATGTATGTCCTGTGTATGTATTAGCTTTCTGAACGAACCTGCACTTTAGATCCTTCTGGCTGTTAGTTACATGTGGTTTTCCCTCTTCAGGCTCCAAAACAGAAGTGGGCAAAGTCCCAAGAAAACACGAATGCTTTTGTTCCAGTAGCATAAGCTGCGTGCTTTTTAGGGCTTACAGAATGTGAACGTGAAACCTAAATGGCTGCCAGAGATGCTAGGGGAGGTTGGGTTTGTTAATATAATGTAAATCTGCTTTTTGAAATGAGTATTTAACAGAAGCAAAACTGGAAATCCCAAAAGTGGTGTGAGGAAAAGTATGTTTTTCCCTTGTGCGTTAGAGGGAGTCTTGTGGCCATTGAGGAGAATCTGCCTAATGACACTTTGTTTTTCTCTCTTTTGTATAGGGTAGTATTTGAAAAAATCAGTGTTATTCTAACCTCATCTACCATCAGTATAGTCTGACCTGCACTTTATGCTTGGATCCAGATTCCACTGAACATTATGAAACCATACCTGAGGGAAGTATGTCTGTGATATACTTTTTTTTCTTATTCACTTTAGAAGCAAAAGAAACATGTTTAATTTAAACAGGTTGATGATGATAAGAGGTAACTGGCTGAACACTTCTGATGGAGACTTGTCCCCAGGTGAGCACTTAACAGCCTCCCAGTGCCCTAGTGTTACAAAAATGGGTAACTATCCTAAAGTAATTGCTTTTGGCTGTATTATTCTTTCCTGGCTGGCGATGAAGTGGCACCCCTTTCCCCATGAGAGCGTATGCTGCAGCATCAGCACCTGCCTGCTCCTTGTCCTGCCTCTGCCCCCCGGTTCCTGCTGCAGCTGATGGCTGTGATGTCACCTAGACCATGGACTTTGTTTTTGTTACCTGCGCCCTGATCCCCTTTGCCAGGCAGCTGACCAGGGCAGTGGGAGGGAGGCTGTGGGGAAGTGAACGGCACATCCCAGCCTAGAGAGATGCTAAAGGGGAAAAATGGATTTTACCAGCAAAGACAACGCTGCTGCCAAATAGCTGACTGAAGTTTATGAACACTAGGGCAAAGTCTTGCTCTGTGTGAGAAGGCGAGATTAGGCTCTAATTAAATAACTGCAAGGGAATCATAGCAATAGTCAATGTGCAACACCCATGAGAGGAAAAATCAGGTTAGGATGGAAAGGTTTTATTGAGGCAACTGAGACCATACCTGACATGATACTTAGACTGATCCTGCTATGCAGGAGCCAGAGAAATCAGTTTTTAATATGAGAAGTATTGTGGGATGGGATGCAGGAACGCCTGAAAGTTGTGCCTCCTCTTTTCTGGTAGATTGCCCTGATTGAAAATGTCATAGTAATTGAAATTAGAACCAAGTAAGTTCTTATCATGGATAAACTAAATATTCAGGGACCTGCAGGGATGTGCATGTTTCAATAGATTGGCAGGTAGAGCATTCAGCTGGGAGGTGGACACGTGTTTGATGTTTTGTTCCAGAAAACACTTTATTTTTTTGAATGAATAACAAAAAGTATTAATATGTACCGCCCTAACTGTATCTCAGCCTTTGATATTAGATCATAGCAGATCTTGTTTACATTATCAGGCCATTTCATACCCTGAAAAAAGGTTCGGAAAATAAAAATAAAACCATTCAATAAGATAAATTTTTAAAAATTTGAAATTGAAAAACAAAACTTGAGTTTTTGAAAGCTTTCAAAATGAAAATTATAAAATGTTTGAGATTTTTTTTCAAGCTACATTTAAGAGAACCTGTAAGCAAAAGCAGTATTTTTAACCTTAAAAGTAATTTTTAAGTGGGCAGTAGTTACTTATGTTATATTTACTGCTCTAAAAGGCAGTAATAAAACCCAGTCAAGAATTTTAATTTTTATATTAGCGTTATTAAAAAAGGAAGGAGCATCAATGAGTTTGTTATACTTGTCTAATTGGTCTTGGCTGGTTATGTGTGAGACAATCCACTAAGAGCAGCCTGAGTGATGATCAGACCTCACCCCACTGTGCCCATAGCAGTGCCCTGTAGCTGGGTTGTTGCAGGGAGGAAGCATCCTGTTTCATTGCTGCATATGCTCATGGTCCATGCCATGCAGCCTTTCTAATAGGGGAGATGCTTGAATTGCATTGAACCTCTCTAATAAATCAGTGAATGATGAAAATGCTTACACCATTATCTATTTAACTGGTCTCATTTAGTTTTCTCCTAGACTTCTAAATGAAATGTTATTAAAATTAATGCAATTAATTTATCTTCCAGCCATTTAAAATTAGCTGCTTACCTAAAGAGTATAGGAATATAAGTGCTCTTTAATGACAGCATGACACTGGGTTTCATTTAGACTTAAATCAAATTAAGAGTGTAATTATCACTGATAATAAAGCATGTGTTCCTCAGAAACTAAGAGAAGGTTTTTGTTGTCCATCTTCTGTTCATATCAACAACCTGGGCCCTCTTAAAGCTCCATTAGTATGGCCTGTATCTTCTCAGGTTGTATGTGTACAGGTCTGGGTATGCTACTGTTGATGCCGTTGGTGTGCTAGGCTGGCTCTGGAGGCTTTGATTCGGGATGTGTAGTTTCAGGACATGGTTTCATGGATGATACAGGTTCTTGTGCCGTTTGCACTGATGTCAGGTTGCCTCATGCTGGGCGAGCTGTGTTCCTCATGTCAATCCCATGTTAATGACGAGGCACTGCGACAGCTGCCCTTTGGAAAAATCATATGAGACCTGAGTTCGGTGCGAGTTTAGTGTCTGTAATTGCATACTAGGGGAAAACTGTTCCTGGAGGAAAAAATGGAGGCCTCTTGGCTAATTGCTGGGTGATATTCTTTTTAGCTTCTGTTATTCAGGAGATCAAACTAGGTAAGGGGAGTGGTGTCTTCAGATCATAAAATATGTCTGTAGCAAGGCTAATAAGTAATCAGTGCCTTTATGGAACAGTAAATTCTAAGTTTTGGTTTTAAATTATATCACTAAGTTTGAAATGTGATGAAAGTAGGGTCCATTAAATATATGAATTAAAGTGCAGATAGAAATGGTACAAGGCATTCTATAATAAGCAGGAGTCCTCCTGCCGCCAGCTGGTGTGTACAAGTGCTAGCAAACTCCTGCAAAGTCCACCTCGTTTGGAGGCTTGCACTGTATCAGGGGAAAGAGAAGTTGGTTCTGGCGACTCTCAACAAAGGCAAAGGGGCACCTATCCCATCTGGAGGCTGCGGACAGAAGAAGGGCACAGTCTGAATGCTCTTGAGGGAAGAACTGAGGAGAAACAGGCCTGGAGGGATGGCGAGAACAAGTGAGCTTACTGATGCTCCCCTGTTGCTATAGCCACCCATTTGTGCTCAGTATCTTCAGACAGTGATGTGTGGAGGGAAGTTATCAGACTAAGATGTACATGTGCCCAAAATCCCATTGCCTTCCTGGGAGCCATGCAAAGAGAAAGATGGCAGGTTTTGTTTTTTTTAAACACTGTAATGATTTTTCCTGGAAATGCATGTGTACATTATGTGTAAATGCATGTGTAATTATTTCAAAGATGGGCATTACTACACATGACTCAGTTTTGCTTCAGAGAGGAAGTTTTCCATTGTCTTCAAGGTACTATCAATGCCCATTACGTTGCCAGTGAGGTGCTGTAACCTAAGTCAGAAACAGAATATGATTAAGCTATGGTGAGGCTAAGCAGAGGAGAGAGAAATCAGTTTTCATCTACAGCAATTTCCGAATTGCCATGAGACTCTTGCTTATGTAACGATTGAATTGTCTGAAATTTCATATATAAAGTGCAGCCTAGACATCATGTATTAAGAAATCTCTTGCATCCACTTTATTTATTCTTTGGTGTTTATTCTTGAATTACTGAAACAGTCAGAGGTAGGGAATAGACAATTAAAGGGAGAATTGCACTGCTAAACACTGTGTAGTGATTACTCATTCCAGTAAAAAGATTTTTTTCCCTGATATATTTGTATTAGGCAGTACCAATACATTTAACTTTTAGAGAAAATCACAGCTGAACAGTATGTTTTCAAGAAGTTCTGTGAAATTAATCTTTCTCTCAAAACTGTTTACAGTTTTGTAGGTGAACTGTGAACCATCATCTCTGAATCTGTTCATGAAGTGCTGTAGGCACTTATTCCAATACCTCTCAAATGCCTAATATTTTGAGGGTTGTTGTTCATTTTATCTCTAAAGTTGCCCATGTTCCACCAAACCTAGCATCCCTATGGAATCCCTCTAGCATCCCAAGTATTTTCTCTGTTGTTGAAAACTTTGCACCATA
>NW_010243142.1:3003-9148 GCF_000690775.1 Eurypyga helias | reverse complement strand
GAAAGCTATTTATACAGAAGATAGGAATTCTCCATCTTTCGTTGCTTTCTGCACTCTGTTTTATGTCACACAGCACCTAAAGCACAAAGAGATGTGTTCAGTGCTCTGCCCCACAGTCATGCAGACCTGCTGGAGACAGGTCCCCACCCCACCCACGTCCTCAGCCTTGAGCTGACATGCAGCCAAGGTGCATAGCCAGAGCCGAGAGATGGAAAGTGCTCCTGGGCTCAGAGTTCAGCTGGACCTATGATGTCCTGGATTAAATCTTTTGACGTGAGATTTTAATACTTGTCACTACAGATTTCTTTCTGAAGTTAAGTGCTTTTCCCAGTGTCTACTACTGTAATTTTATTTTTAGCCTGTGCACAACTGGCCAAACCAAACCATGACAATCTTGGCAATGTTCAGTGTGTTTGGAGCCTCCGTGGCCAGCAGATTGTCCCCTGTGCAGTTAATCATAACATCCACCTGGCCACGTAGCCTACACAGATTGTCCTGAAAGCCCAGCTGTAGGGGCTGGCTGCACCTTGGCCATGGCCAGCAGCAATTTAGGGAAGACTAGAGGTAATGCAGTCTATCAAAATCTGTTATCTGAATTATAGGCTTTCAACACAGAAGCAGATTGGGACCCATTCTGTCTGCTGGCAAGATGCTACTGATGCTAAGAAGATGTTAAGAATTTATGGCATAGCTAAACTGACCATCAAAGATCCTGGGATTGAAGGCCAAGTGGAAGGAGGGAGGAGGGGAAGAAAGCTACAATAGGAAGTTGGGGGTGTGCTGGTCCTCGAGCTGAGAAACCTTCATGGTGAATGTGCAGCAGCGTGTTGTTGCTCAGTGACGACAGCACGGAGTTGGGATTTGAGTCACACACAATCTGAGCAGCGTGGTTGCACACAACTGCACCTTGAGCATAACACGAGTGGACCTTGACTGGTGGTGTGGTGGCAAATGGTAGGTGAGGCAAATATCAAAAGGGTGTGAGGGTTAGATCCCTCAGCAGGTTAGTAAACTTGAAATTTGAAGTATTTCTCGTTTTGTTCTTGACAGCCAGTTTTATCAGGGGGTCATAGAAAGCCAGCCTTCTCAAGGTGAATGCTGAGATGTGCTGCCTGTGGATTGGGAACCAGCTGTTGGCCTGACAGAGAAGCAGTCATATACATCAAACGCAAATGGGAAGATGATTTGAAAGTGAAAAGCACACGCAACTGATTTAAGTGTTCAGCAGAGCAAGCACTGTTTATGGCTGTATGGGTTACGGTTGCTAATTCAGCATCAAAGAGACAATAAGTTCTCAAAGACCTAAAATGAGTGCCTGAGCAGAGATCATCATCTTAACCTATGAAGGAGTTTCAGGCGGTTCAGGGAGGTAGAAGTTACAAACAGCAGGTGCTGAAGAAGATGACTGAGCTTTGTGAACTAGTGCACTTGAAAACAGCATCGTGTAAATCTTTCCACAGTGCAGTCAGCAATGTGGGGAATATTCTAGAGTTTCCCGAGCAGATTGCTGGCCCTCACCAACTTACGGGACACAGGCATTTATGGTCCAAAGTTGCATTCGTAACTCAGGTTCCTACCCTTAGAGAGAAATAATGCAGGTTCAACGCTTACGCATCCGGCGTTGGCAGTGAAGGTGGCATGGAGAGCAACTAGCGAACTTGCTACCCAGCCTTTCTTAGCAATCATTAAAGTGTCATTTCTCACTTTTTTTTTTTTTTTTTAGCTGCAGACGGGAATGTTACTGCTAATTTTCAGCTCCCTGGTAACACTTAAATCAAGACTCTAGAGAGACTTGGTTGGGTTTTTTTAGCGCCTGAGTAGTCATTTGACAACTTGTGAAGTAGCAGATGAATACTGGTGAGGTTGAGAACTAGGTGTTGTCCAAGGGTAAATATGTGTGGCTTGGAGGCAGGGAAAATTCACAACAAAAATAGGCTGTACTGACCTGGGAATGAGGATACTTGAAATGGAATTGCTGCAGGCAAGCCTTTTCTCAGAGCACAAAGACCAAAACAAGATCCTTTGCCTTGTTGATGTGCTTGGAAGACCTTAATATGACCTTGTAAGAGTAGTGTGCTTAAAAGCAAGGGTCAAGAGACAAGGGTCTAGCTGGAGACTTAAACAGAAGCCAGGAATAGGGTTCAAACCCTGTATTTTAACCTGGCATGTCATGCAACATGAATGCTACAACAGTATGTAAGGGTCAGGTGGAGGAAAGCAGGTCTTTAGCTTTTCCAAGTAGCTGTTTTGAGCATGAATTATCAGTGTGAGGAGATCAGATGTGTTTGTGCCCATGCTGAAAGCTGTCCTGTTGCACTGTTAAAACGTTCTCTATTATGGGAAAGAAAGAAAGATGTTCCAAAAGTTGTGGTAAGCAACAAGCGGTAACACAGGCATATGGTACTAGGAAGCTAGCTAAATTCTGCATGGTTTTAATATGTAGATCTTTCACTGATACTGCAGCTTTGCACCCACAAATTTCAGTGAACTTTGGTTAAAGTAATAAATTAGGTGAGAGATGTTCAGAACTTTGCAGGTTGGGCCAAATAATGTGATAAAATTACATATGTTGGATAATTCTGCATGTTTATTCACTGTAGTTTCCTGGGTTGGATTTTTTTTTTTTTAATTTTTATTATTTACTCTAACAGACACGTATTTTGATCTTACTGAAAACCACAATGAAAATCCACAGCCTAAATTTGTGTGAACGGTTTAAAATATTGAGAAACTGATCCAATAAAGGCTCATCCAAATCAGTGATGCTAACAGCTGTGCATATAATTGTATGAATGTTATTAAGAATTTTTAAATCAGAAGCCAAAAAAAGTGATCTGTGTGTAAATCCAAAGATTTCCACTGAATTTTTAAAGATTGAGATTTATGTTAAATATCTAAGTGAAGGAATCCTCAGAAAAGCAGCATTTGGGTTTCTGCAGTCTAGAAGTTTTACATGTATCCAGTAGACAGCTGTAGAACTGAGTCAGGTATTGCCTTGTCTTGGGCAGAGAGGAACATGCCTTTAGTATTCTCTTATGACATTTGCATAATGCAACATGTGAAACATTGAACTAAAAGATATGGCTCATTTTATTTAAGGGAATACCTAACTCATTTAGTCATTACTGCCTGCTGAAGTAATTTATAAATTACTAAGCAGTCTCTGACAGGACATGGTACTTTTAAAAATAGCACTTATCTTTAATTATTGTAAGCAATTTCCATTTTATTCATTTTCTAAATGAAGCTGTGCTTACATACCCAAAGCTGAACATAGGCTCCAAGCTCAAATATTTAAGAGCACTAGGAAGAAACTTAGGCCAATTCCGTATCTTTCTGTAACCTGTAAAGCATTAGTTCAGTGTTTCTTGGCTCAGCCCTGCGTGTTAAAAATAGAAGCACTGTTCTAAAGCAAGTTGGTTTATAAATTTGACTCAAATACCTGCTTGGCACCCTGTTTTCCTGGTGATGATTGTATGGAATATAGTCCCCTTTGGCCTCTTTTGCAGCTCCAAATGCTCCCTTGCAGGGCTTGTGTGACAGCTGCAAAACCAGATGCCAAACTCTGTATGATGCCGTATTTTTCTGTGTATAATCCTTAGGTAGGTTGTGTCAAACAAATCGACTATGACACCGCACGCCCAGGCCTTTCAGCAGTAAAAGAAAGTTAGTTATGTGTATGGGTGATATGACGGGAAGTTTACCTCTTTGCTTTTAATACCTCTAATACTGCAGCATGTGCTTTCTCTTCCCCTGTAAGCTCCTGTCTCTGCTTCTCATTTGTTTGGATTATACAAATATGTCCCAGTACTTCACTGGTACTTAGCTGGTTTATAACTGGCTTATTGGAAGTACAGGTGATATAAACAAAACATTATTTGTATTATGATCTTCCGCTGGCTCCCTGAAAGACTGCCTGTAAGCAGCATTTCCGAATGTGTAGGCACTTCAGAGCTGAAGTGGGGTCAACTGGGTGTGAGAATCACTTCTGTTTACTTTGTTTTATACCATAATTTTTTTTTTTTCTCCCTGTATTCAGTAAAGTAGTCAGGACACACTCATTAGCATAAATAGGAGTTACATAGCAGTGTATCACGGTTAAGCTGTACTTACTAAGACTTTTATATCTACAGTACTTAGAGCATCACTATTTTTATGTTACTTTTTTCCAAAGTATAAAAGGGACTATAATTTCTAGGTATTGTTACTTAAGCGTATTTTTTTCAAAGAAAAAAAAAAAAAAAGACTTTCCTATTAAGTCACCATTTTCAGCAACTGTTTGCAGATTTAGTATTTTCAGGCTTTTTTCTTTTTAAAACATAAATTGAAACATTTTTCATAAGCTTTTCAACTAGGCAAACTCAATCAATTTTTTATGATTTCTTTCCACTTACTGTAAATGTAAGAACAAAGAATATAACCATAGTAACAAGAACAATATGTAAGCTTATGTTCATGTGGCTGTTTGGAGAGGTTAACTAATTATTTGACCTTGAATGGCTAGGGTGTGTGTGTAGAAGATGAAAACATCATTCTTTCTGTTTCATAACATAATGAAATTTACAGTACTTCATGTCACCTTGATTTCTTTTCACTGTCCTCCTGTTTTTGTGACCCTGTAGGTCAGAAACTGTGACCTAAATCCTTATTAAAGTATCCTTTGTATCAAATTGTTCTTGAATGCCAACAGACAAATCATATTGAACGTAAAGGAGTGAAAGTGAAGAGCAGTTTGGATTTAGACATTTTGCAGCATTCTTGGCAAGATGTCTT
Source organism: Eurypyga helias (assembly GCF_000690775.1). Lineage (NCBI taxonomy): Eukaryota > Metazoa > Chordata > Aves > Eurypygiformes > Eurypygidae > Eurypyga > Eurypyga helias. Next base: position 4,375 of record NW_010243142.1, on the reverse strand, counting down.
ACTGAGTAATGCTTTAAAGGCATAGCTCTGCATGCTTTCAAAACTATGTTCACTACCAAATGAGAAGGATGAAACCCTTAAGTATACCAAGAGGTTTCTGTGGAATAGAGAGACTGAAGCTATGCTTACTCTTTGTGTTTTAGGGCAGATGTCAACTCATAAGTAGAGGGACAGAAGCATGGATGTCTTCAAGGCCAGGCTGGATGTGGCTTTGAGCAACCTGGTCTAGTGGAAGGTGTCCCTGCCCATGGCAGGGGGGTTGGAACTAGATGATCTTTAAGGTCCCTTTCAACCCAAACCATTCTGTGATTCTATACATCCGTATTGGTGCCTTGCTTAGACCTACATGATGAGATTTAAGGAAAGATGGGTTTATTAGCTTTATTCCAAGCACAGGGGTATATGGCCGTGGCCTCTTTTTTCTGCCTTGGAGTATGAGCAAAATAAGCTGATGTCTGCTTGCAGCGTGTGCAGAAACAAGTTTACATCTGCCCATGGAGTGTGCGAACTTACATGTTCACAAAAACCTACCGACCTGTTGAGGCACAGTGGGTGAAGCACATCTCATGGTTTGTGTGTCAGTGCTGAACTCCACTGTGCTGCTTGGCTGTAGCTCTTGACTGAATGACAGCATCCTTTATTGAAAGCCATGGAGCAAACTCTTAATACCCAAAGCAGCTGTACAGAACTCCAGGTCTAAAGTCAGGAATCCTTTCTAGCTCAGGTTTCTAGTGTGGCTGCTGAGACATGTTGTGCTTTCTTTGAACATCACAGTTTACTCCAAGGAGCTCCATGAATGCAGTGTAGCCACTAAGACCTTTTCTATGTGTAAAAATTCTTGGCATTACTCACACGTGTTTAGTGATGTTGTGGCCACTGAATGTACCTTTTTAATTCTCAGATTCCCCATTTGTAAAACAGTATTAATGATATGTATCCACTTCGGAGGCCAAAGTACAAATTCTAATGCTACATTTATGCAAAGTATTATTAAGATGACCATCTGGCAAAGGACAGATTTTGGCTTGCAGCCCTTTATTCTTTCATCTAGCCATTCTGTTAGTATTTTTTAATATCTCTGAGTTCCAGACAGGTCTGCAAACCCAGAAAACCTTTTAACACCTCTGAAAGCTTGGGATAAGCTAAAGAATTTGCAGTAACTCTTGCAGCACACAGGAGAAATGAGGAACAAGAATCCCAAATTCTCTAAAATAGCAGAGATTTTGTTCCTGCTATCCCAAATTATTCCCCACAGGAGATGATGCCAGTTCATGGGTCATTGGGCCTGGTTCCTGCAAACACAGCCAACCATGTAGTAGAAGTAACAGCCCAGAAGATACCAGAGGAAAAGCCAGCCTGTGTGTGCTACAGC
>NW_010243142.1:0-2981 GCF_000690775.1 Eurypyga helias | reverse complement strand
ATGTAAGGTTAAAACCTCCTAGAATTACAGCAGCATGCAATGGGAGTGTAACATGAATGTCCTGTATCCCCCCAAGACTATGGGCTTTGCAAAAGTGCCATGCCATTCCTGGGAAGTAGGCTGTGATCGTGCTACAGAGGGAGGCAGGTTCTTCCACCCTCACCGCCTCTCAAGGGATCACGGTCCACAGACTGACCTTTACTTCTTCCTCCCCTCAAATCTGGTCACAAGTCATTTTGCCTCTAAACACTCAGATAAGGCCGTAAAAACAGGAAAGCAAGAGTTTTCTCAACTCTACCACATAACCTGCCCTTCCTGCCCCAAACCCCAGCATCCTGCCTCGGCTGTGGCCACGTCTTCAAGGGATGGTTGCCTGAATCCAGTCAAGAGAGTAAGAGAATGCAGCGCTCTCTGCCTTAGTTGCTGCAGTCAAAGCCCTGAGTCAGAGGAAGGCAGGTCTGAAGTGTAATTTCAAAGCAGCTTGATTATGACTTTGCATTAGTGCCTGTCATAGAAGATGATGCATATACTCCTACTGTAACACTTGTTTTTTGTAAGTGAGAACTAGGCATAATGGGAGATGAGATGTTCAAAAATGGAGCAGTAGATTAATCTGAAATTAGGTAGTTGGTCTAGCCACTGTTCATGCAGGAATTACAGGGATGTTTGAGAAGGAAGTGTCTGAGCTGATGATAAAAACGTAGCTTTGTGCCACAGTCAATTACTTACCTACAGCCCTGGAGTGTAACAAATACAACATTTCTCTTAAAAGAAATGGTTAGGGATGATCTGAGGAACATAAAGCACTGACCTTATATCAGGATCAGGAACATTAGTTGAAAAAAAGATACCTAGAGCCTATAAAACATTAAACTAAGCATGATACAATAGATGCAAATCAGTCAGGCTTCCATGAAGGAAAAAATCTAATCTTACTAATCGCATTGAATTTAAATCTGTCATTAAAATAGCAGAAAATGTTTTTTCAGCCAGTTCTTTATCTAGACCTTTGAAAAGACTTTGCCAAAAGTCTCTAACAGGATGCCATGTCTGGCATTTTTCACAGGAGGAGGCTGTCTGCGGCAGGAGGCTATTTGGAGCAGCAGATGACTTTGCCAATGATAAAAAACCAGCCTAAATCAGTTGTTCCAGAAAAAGGTGCCCCCTTTGCATGCCACCCTTTGCAGTTCTGCTCCCCCTCTTCTTCCTGGCCCCTGTGGGAGGCACAAGGCAGTGGTTGGGGGCTGCTTGCTGCACAGCAGGACAGTACAGGACTCCTTCAATGTCAGGAGTCAGCAGAGCGATGTCAGCAGTTTCTCTGAGTAGGGTGAGGGTAAGTATTACAAGAGGAATAAGCAACAAGGAGCACCTGGAGAGGTTGTGCTAAGGAGGAGCCAGGAGATGACCTTCTTCACATACCTGTGTGAAACTTCAGTGGGCTTTCCTAGCATCCATTTGTCCTGTAACCAAAATTAGTCTTTTCCTGATTTGCTTCCTCCTTCTCCATAGACTTTCAAAATCTCACTGACTCTTTTCAGACTTCTTAGGAACCATCTCTGCCATCACAATGCTGCTGCACCAGGAAAGAAGACAAATTCAGCTCTGCCTCTGTCATCTTTATAGGGCTTTGTCAGAGCTATTTAAGGAAATTAAGCATTCAAGGTAGGCAGGCCCAAAATAAAACAGTGTTATAGACTATAAACTGACTGTGGGAAACAAGGAGGAGCTGTAGATGGCTTATGTTCTGTATGGAAGTAGGATAATTACCAGCTTTCTCCAGGGCATTGTGCAAGGACTGATGATCCACGTGTGCATTAATAACCTAAAAGTGAAATGAGATATGGTTATACCTGAGAATAACCAAGTACAATATTAATCCCAAACAAAAAAGACATTGTCAACTTTGTCTTCTTTTTTAACTTCACTAAGGTCAACACCAAATATAAGAAAAATTAAACTAATATGTAGTGTTGGGTTTTTTTCCCTGCATAATTATATTAGTCTATCTTAAATCCATATCGAACATCATCATGGCTTCTCAAATGAGATCATCTTGGTATATGTTGCAAAGACAGTGGAAGCAGCTTAAAAGCCCTTTTTCTCATCTTCAAGTTGCTGAAAATCTCGTTTTGTCAGTGGAGATTTAAAGTTGAAAGGAAATCTGAAAAGCTGTGAGAGGTCGGCATGGAGAGCAGCTGTCTGTAAAGACAAGCTGGCACTGAAACCCAGCAGAACTGGGCCTTTTTTGTTCCAGAAATCTGAAAATTTACATATGCACACAATATGGTTTTGATATTCTCCTTCTGAAAAAACTTTTTTCTGAAGGTTTTGTAAAGAACTTCATTGAAGGGATGTTTTTCAGTCTTTGTCTCTCACTCTCATTGTCCTAGAGGGTGCAGAAAAAAAAAGTCTTGAGCCTGTTCTACTCAAGTATGTGTCAAGATAATCACAGATGCTCTACAGGAGGATGCTACCTGGGTCTGAGAGTTTTCACTTTGAGTAAAGGCATGACGACATGGAGACTAAAATCCTGGCAAGGTGCACTCTGTGACAGGGGTCAGTAATGAGGTTCAGTTGGTTGGGTAAATACAGCACTTAATTGGAAGATTTGTAGCAGTTCAAATTCATCACAGACTTGTAGAAAATAATATGTTTTGGAAGAGAAAAATGTACCAGCTCACTCAAGTGTGTGAGTTCTTCACTTTTTTAGCAAATTATGTCCTCATTAGCCACTGCAGAAGCTTCTGAAGTTTATTTGCAAAGTACTTCCAGCTTCAAGATTCAGCATAAGTCAAGAAAGACTTCCCTGCATGCGTGGATTTTACTCTGACATAGGAAGGGTTTGTCACTGGATTTTGGTCAAGGCAGACAGATTACACCAAGCATGACATTCCTTGGTGTTGTGGTCTGCGTGCAACAGCTGGGCACTCTAGCAGTTTAAATATTTGTATCATGCAAAGAAATTGTGCTGGATTCAGCCA
>NW_010243141.1:0-37836 GCF_000690775.1 Eurypyga helias | reverse complement strand
CTCTGGGTGTACGGCTTGTGCCCTTGACACTGAAGACCGAGGCAAAAAAAGCATTGAGTACCTCAGCCTTTTCCATATCTTGGGAAACCAGAACTCCCATTTCCTTCTGCAGAGGGCACACATTTTCCCTGAAGAGGGTCCACATATTCCCTGAAATCTGCTGTTCTGATTACAGGTTCTCTGGCATTTCTATTTAATTCTTCTGTAAGAAACAACCCCTTGTCTCTGCTATCTTTCACGAATCCCAGACGTGTCCTTCTGAAATGTACAGATATATGTGCACCTTTGAAGAATGATCTCTTGCTCTGCATCAGCCTTAGAAGTCATGAATGAACATGCACTTGTCACCTGGAGAAATTTATAGTGCATGTGGGAAATGTAAACTGTTCTCCACATGTGTGTTATTTGGATTTTTAGGAACCAGATAGCACAAAGAAGGACTGGGAATGAGTGAAGAGATCTGCAATCATGGTGGGCAAGAAGCCTGTATATGTGCCTAATGTTGATTTAAACCATCAAATCAGGCTGTCAAAGAAGGACAAATAAAGGCAAAAGATCAAAGACAACAGCCATCTCATGGAATATAACATTAAGGCCTGATCCTTTTCTTGCTTTTCTTAATTTATGTCACTGTGATCCATTTTCTCCAGTTTTTTTTTGCTTGTTATCATAGACATGAGAGAAAAATCATGTATATATATGTCACATACTACAGCAGAGTAATATTCTAAGTTCTTGAGCATCAGGGAACCATGCGCCTTTCAAAGCCAGATGATTTGTACCTGTGCCATTTTTAAAACTAATGGTGAATGTGTGACCCATCTGTGCACTGGACCACCTATGAGACTAATTTACACATGGAGTTTGACAAGTACATTTAGCTTTTAAAAAACAGCTGAAGTCTCAGATTTGAAGAGCTTAGAAGCAAGTGCTTAAGCCCATACTTTCTAATAAAATACAATTCTTTCAATCCTTGAACATAAAGGGGGTAACCAGTACCTAAATGAGGCCTACAAGAAAGCTGGAGAGGGACTTTTTACAAGTGCCTGTAATGACAGGACAAGGGTTTTAAACAGAAAGAGGGTAGATTCAGATTAGATGTCAGGATGAAGTTCTTCACGGGGAGGGTGGTGAAGGTTGTAACTGAACCACGGTAACAGGTTGCCCAGACCCTGGAATTGTTCAAAGCCAGGCTGGATAAGGCTTGGGGCAACTTGGCTTAGTGGAAGTTGTCCCTGCCCATGGCAGAGGGGTTGGAACTAGATAATCTTTAAGGTCCCTTCCAACCTAAACCATTTTATGAGTCTATGATTCTAAGAAAACCTTCAAATTTTGCAATCTTCGCTGCCCCCTAATGATACTCTTCAAGAATGTATTTATACACGAAGAAGGGTCATGAAGATTGACAGTAGAGACTTACCTTCAAAACATATGCCTACTCTGGAAAGACAAGAACTAGAATTACATTCAACAGTTATAATCCCAGGTTCTCTGAAAGGGGCACAATATTTGTTCATGAAGTTTAGCAGGGAAATCAAATATTTATTTCACTGCAATGTGGACAAAGATGTATGCATACAATGAAGAGCAATACTGAGGAAATGGTGATACTGTGGAAATTCTGAGGTCATTAAAAGATTTTTCTAGTTTATTAATTTAATTTTTTGGTTATAATGGAACAATCCTTGAGAAGGAAAAGCAACTGGAAAGCCAACAATGTGACTCTCATGATATGAACCTTTTGTGGGTGTAAAGGCACACCATATGTGTTACCTGAGTTGTCCTTTGAATCCGATTCAGAGTCAGAGGTCTCCGAGGATTCTGAGGTTTTCTCTGGCAGATGAGGAAGTTGTGCAATATCCATTGGAGTGTCCTTGTACTCAGGGTTACTGAAGAAGAGACAGCAAATATAAACACAATTGGATGATTTGCAGTTTCACGTTTTTTTCCCGCTTTTCATATCAAAGTTCAGGAACAAAGGACATAGGAAGAATAGGAGAACAAGCACAGAAGCATACATTTTTGGCTCCTCAGATCTTCACAGCAGAGATTTTATGAAGGTTTATTTTAATACGGCTTTCAAATATTTATATTGACCAGGTACTAAAACTCATTTGATTCTAGTGAAGTTTTAGAGCTATCAAAGCATTCTTACTAAAATGGGACACCTTGGCTTGTGTCATATCTAAAAGGAAAGCTACACTGTGTAATCATCCAACAATAAACTTACTTGATCATTTCCATTACTGTGCCTGGAAGGACAGAGAGGGTGTTTTAACTTTTCCAATCTGTTTCTCTCCCACTGTCAATGTCTATTAGACTTATCTCTGTAAGTGTTCTCTATCAACCTTGCCAGAGCCCTTTCAATACCTGTTTTTCTCAACATTCCCATTTTCCACACTTTAATCAAGCAGACCATACATAAAGTTAGTAAGAAGGTGCTCAGTTAGGGCTAGAGAAAAAGACCACTGCTCAAAAGAAAAAAAGATTAGATATTTTTTAAACACAACACACATGCATCCACATCACCAAGAAACCAAAAGCAACCACTCTAACTATATGACAGATGCACATGTGCATGTTAAGATGCATATGTTAGGGATAAAGAACTGTCAACACACCCATAATAATCATATCTTCATCTGCTCATGTGGTGCTCACCTGTGACTTGTTAGCAATGAACATGACTGCAATGTAAAAAATCTACACAAAAGGAGAAACTGAAAAAAAAAACAACCCTATGCTTTTTCTTGGTTTGTACCTTTTAAACCGTGTTCCTTTCTCAAATCCATGCAAAGGCAGAACAGACACAGCTAGACATAAGTGGCATAGGAATGTTGAAAATAATCAATGTTTTTAATCATTTTTGAATAGGTGAGCATTTCTATATAGTTCAAATTCCAGTCTGGTGATAGAGCAGAAAATCCGCAGTCCTGCATAGGACAATATGAGGCAGCACTGGAGATGACTAATACACTATCACAATGACAGCATGCCCATATTCAGCCTATTACAGTGTACTGTGAAAATTCAGAGCTCACACAGTTCACATTGAAATGCCATTCTTACAATTATAATCTTTATGGCTTTGTCCTGACATAGTGATTATTTTGTCGCATCCCAGGCCAGTTTCCAAATTTGCCCCCTCTGAGCAAAAAGATGTTTGAGGGCTTTCACACTGGGAATAACAAGTTTCTAGAACAAGAACAGCATTAATCCCCCCTGTCACTATAATTAGTCTATCCTTTTACAGACAGCTGAATCATACTTTCTAATGCATGGAAATGTATACAGACCAGTACCAGTACCAGCTAAAAGTAGACCTAATTATGCCTTGATCTGTCATTAAAATATTATTTGGACATTTGCATCTTTCATCCATTCCAGTACTAGGAGAATTCTAAATTAAAAATACAAACTCAGTGGAGAAGTTAATGCAGCAGAAATATCAAATTTTGGGAGGAGACTTGGGGAAGACAACACTGCTTTTCTTATTATGTTAGGTATATTCTATTGGTAGAGAAAATAATTTTGTGGGACATTTGTAGACTAGGTTCATCTGTTGCCTGGAAATCAGTAAAGGGTACAGAGGCAGCTGTTCATAATTCTTACGGACCACTTTTCCAGTTGGAATACAAACACATTTCTGGGCATTTTGAAGCCCTGTCAGGACTAGGGCAGTGAAGCTGTATTTCCAGTTCACAACTGACAGGCTTAATCTGACCTCTTGAAATGCTGCATTCTGCCTCACTCTTGCAAAAGGAGACAAAACAGTAGCAAGATAAGGATATATTCAGGTTCTATATGCTTAATCATAGCAGGAAAGAAACATCCAAGACCCAGTGAATGCTCCACTGCTGTGGAAGGTTTCCCAAAGTATCCCTCAATGCTCTCCTACCAGGGTTTGCTTCCTTCTCTTCCCCAAAAGGGGAATCAAAAGTATTTCAACATGCAATTTTAGGCAGGCACAATCTCTTCAGGACTTGCTGGACTTGGCATAATAAGTCACAGTCTAACACCTAGACATTACTTTGAACTCTCATGGCATCAAAGGGAATGTAACAAACCATGACAAGCAACTTAAAAAGAGAACTGGCCAGAAAATGTCAATTGCATTTCATGACAATTTCAAGGTTTCATATTTTATTTGTTTGTTTGTTCTGCTTTGGAATGAAACAGAAAATCCCCAATCTTCTTGAGCACTTTCACAAAACAGAATACATTGAAAGGTATTTTCAGATGAGAAAGGTCAGGTTTATAATTCACTGTCTCTCAGTGACTGTTGCTCTTCCCTTGAGCTCAGAAACCAGTCCTTTAAAAATACTTGAACTTCGGTAAAGCAAAATTTCTTAGGGAAGATCCTTTCATTGAAGATATTACTACTATTTCTGTATAGAATAGTTCTAACAGTTTGAAATAGTTTTAATTCCTACTTATTTTTTTTTTAATCCTATTTTGCGTTTTTCAGTGTGAGTACTGTCTGACGGTTACAGGAGCAATATATTTATTCAAGGCTTTTCTCCTGAGAAAATTCTTCTCTCTGGAATGAAGTGGCAAACACCTTTCAGAGAGACCTTTTTGTAGCATTCCAAAGTTTTCTTTCAATAACCAAATAAACCAGTGCCCAACACTTCACACCAGATTTTATAACACCACAACTGAAAGTTGGTGTGAATAATTTTTATCTTTGAGCTCAGGTTGAATAGATTTAAGGGCAGTGGAGGCATGCAATAAAATGGTAGAGGGTTTATTTGAAGACTAAGGCAGCATTCAAGATTCAAGAATGCTCTAGCGTATTAAGACATAACAGATATCTCAGTAAACATAACCAAACGGCAATGTTTTCGAGGTGGAGCATATGAAAAGTTCTTCTCCCTAGTTTTCTCCAGCAGGCATTTTTTTCTCCCTAAAACTCTCACTAACAGAAACAGGAGACATAGACAGAAGTTCAAGTGAGACAAGTAACTGGAAGACCTACCTAAGAAGGTAATTGACCCAGATGATATTCTTCTCACTTGCATTCTTGGCATTGACAGCTATGGTTGCACTAGACTGTATCCAGATATAACCTCCATTCTTCTGCATCCAGCGGTAATACTTTGTTACACATTGCCCCTTATTCAGCACTGACAAAAAAAAAAATACAAACAAGACAGAAGCAAGTTATAGTGCATCTTAGAACTGTGGTAAAATGATCTTCAATGTACAACATGCCACAACTATGAGCAGAAGATACTTGCCTTCCTTTAGGTTTAATGCAACATGCTAGTGAGATGATAAACAGGATCTGAAGTTCAGTATAACTAGCAGTATGTTTTACAAGTTTTTAAAGTATAATTTTAATCTAGTTTTGGAAACTCTGGTAGAAGAAGAAAAGTAAAAAGATCTACAAATCTCTGGTTCACAGAATGCTTATTGTTGTAAGGACATTTTCAGTGTACTCAATGTCAAACTGTAAAGAAAGAAACTAAAAAAAAAAAAAGAAGAGGCAAATTTATATGTGATTTATTCATAGCTCCTAGGTAGACCTCTTTGAGATTCTGGATATTTGAAAGGTTTGGGAAGATACTCTACCCCTGCTGCTTTGATCATTTCTCCTTATTGCAGGCAATACCAACCACTGAACTTATACATCTGTTTCTTTGATCTTGTCAAACAGAATTTACAGTTCTCAGATGAACCAAATCTCGACTGGTCAGTGGGAAGACAGTCTTGGGAGAATTTACTTTCTACCAGAGCAAAGTAATCCACCAACAGACTGAGAAAGAGGCCTAAGGGAGGCACAGAATGACTTGGTTAGAGCCAAAGAGTGACAGCTCTCTCCGATGTTTGAAATACACTAGGAAACACAGAAACAAGTAAAAGCAATCAGTAATGTGAAGCAGTGTTATTAAATGCTCACAGCAAGAAGGCTTAAAATGCAGATGTAAAGTAATACTTCAGCCAAAATATTGCGAGTTAAAACGGATTTGGATGCTTCAGTGTCAGAAGGGGATGAAATGAAAATCTTTCAGTGGAAAGGAACAGCGTGATTTTAAAGAAAACGTAAACTATAGAAAATCTGGGAACTATTGTTACTGGAGCACTTCACGCTGCATTTCCCACTGATCCCATCGAGTTGTGTGCACTAGAGGGCAGTGTGCATTCATATACACCCTCTGCTTTTGTCATGTCCTTGCCTTAGTCTGCTAAAATGAAAAACCTCTAACTGCTGTAATAAATTTGGCTAAATTAGCTGCTAAATGGTTATCTCAAGTAATATGTATTTGCATTAATCATCTTGCTCTAAACCAGAACAAGCCAGACTCCTAAAGACATAGTAAATTCATATTGTCCATTTAATTATGGCTAATAAGTGCTTCATATACAATAGTTTCATGAAGTACATTTTTTTTTTTTAAAGGAAAAAGAAAAAAGTCACTTTGGAAAAGAATAAGTACTTAAGGTGGTTAAAGTTCCATAAATGTGACAAATGACGCTTTAGAGCTTTCAGCTTAACCAAATGTCTATACCCCTAATTATACACATGAATGTATCTATATCTAAAACCGTGTACAAGAGATACCTACAGAAAAAGATTTTTACAAAGGCAGACATACAAACATGGACATTTTCTTACCTTGGAGGGATCCCCCAATCCCCACTCCAATTTTTCAACTACTGATTATAAAAAAGCACGTAAAAAAGCACAATGAAAAATGAATGTAAAGTGCAAGTTAGGTTCAGCTGTAATATGAAGAAATATTTATGATCTAAGACCTGCTGTTTTTCAGCAACCTCTAGTTAACTAGGTTTATTTCTAGCAGTGATCCATGTTTTCCTAAATTTTTACTTTTGTATCCCAAGCTCTAAATATTCTGCTATCATAATGCATTGGCTTCAAAACTTCATTATACAGCAGAATAAAGATAAAATACGAACAACTGACTACCCAGCATTTCTGTCAAACAAATATTGTATGCCATTTTAGAAAACAATCTCACATAAATTAGCTCAACTTTATCAATTATGAAGAATAAGGTAAGAAAAGTATTGCTGTAAATTTTGATTATGGTAGAGTTTTTTATTTCAGTAAAATAGGACATTCAAAATACCCTGCTTACAGCTGACCATAAAACTGATATGCCTGGAGGTCTCAAGTGATATTGGTTCCTTTCTGGAAACCTGAACACTCACAGGTTTTTGCAGACTAGTAAAATCTATCTGCACTTGTATCTACTAATTATACTGTTGTCTTCTTTATAACCATTTTTATCTGAGGAGTTTACCATGCTATACAAATATCAAATGATGAGTCCTCTCAACTGCCCACATGCACATTTGAAAGTCAGAGTATCAAGTGAGTCACCAGGCAGTGACTGAAGAGCACAAACCCAATTCTGCATAGTGATAGCTATGATCACTATGATGATCCTGCCCAGATCCTGCAGCTCTTTTAGTCCATTTCATCCTAGACAAGTCATTCCTCCTTCAGTATTTTATATTGGTTGTTGCACCACTGGAAAGTCTACATCATGAGCTGAACAAAGCATTCATTTTGGAACTATGAAAAAAAGGGGAAAATTCATACCTTATAAGTAATTTCTGAAGGAAAAGGTGATTGTTTTTCCAAGAAAGAGTATTCAGTGCATCAGAGTTGCATACAAACCATCTACAGTCAGAGTTCAGGCTCCCAAATTACTGTATATACAAAGAATATTTGGAATACTGTCTTGAAAATGAGCTTTCCATTAAGTTCAGCTACCTGTAAATTTCTACTCTTTATTTGTCCAGTTCAGATATATTACCACACACACAAGATTTTCCTTCCTGCATATGTCTAAAGCATATTTCATATGAGAGATTTGTGGACCATGCTCTGAAGGAAATCCCATGATTCAATATAAAAATTGTCTCAAAGAGTTTCTCTGGCAGACCAGCTGTGCTGTGCTGCTAAATCTGTTTTTTACATCCTTTGTGAGTGCACTAGGCACCCTGAGCCAGTTCTGAATGCTCATACTACAGCTTGGGAAAAAAAAATTCTCAGTGTGATGAAAGAGAAAGAATGAAAGAAAAAGAAATGTTTTCTAATTGGCAGCATTTTTTAACTGTTGGCATTGCCAAGATGAAACTTAGAAATTAGATGAGAATTTTGAGGAAACAAGCAACTAGAAGGACACACCACAAAGGGAAATCTATCTGATTTATTGACAACCTAGTGTTATTTTGTAAAGCTAGTTTCATTTAGAGGATCTTCAGTTTGCAGGTACAGGGAGTTTATTAATAAAGTTACTGATTTTGAGAAGAAATGGAAGTAAAGAGTTAGTCCATCCTAAACTCTGCTTGTGAAGTTGTGTTTTGTTAGTAGCATGAGACCATGCATCTCAGTTTAGAATAAACTCTGAAAAAGTAATGCCACATACTGAACTTATTCAGACTGTACTTAAGGCAAGTCCCTTACTGAGAATCAGGGTTTGGCTCAGTATTTTTGTACACCAAGAAATGCAAAGAGTTTTAAATTTCAATTTGTATTATACACGCAGTACCCAGTCTGGCAGACAATGCTGTATGGGGGAAGGTGAGACTTGCGACCACATCAGTGGGATGGCTCGTGTGACTGAAGCCACACGATTATGCAGGATTGGATTATGCAGGATTGGTTGTATCACTCCATTTGTAAGAATAGCAGGGGAGGTGACTTCTCTTACAGGCTTAGTTTCTTTCTGCTAACCAATGTATAAGTCTCAAAAATGTTAATAGGAGTTACCTGAAGAAGAAAAAGAAAGGCCTTGTTACTAAGCTATATTGTCTGGAAATACAGAGAAATCTTTCTAACACTGTATTTCATTTTAATAGCTGCCAGGAACAATCTTTACAGTAATTCTAACTCTGAAAAGGAGAATGAAACAAGTCTTAAATACAAGGAATAGGATGACAAATATAGTTGTATGTATACACATATATATAAACTCTTTAATCAAAGGGAATAGCTGAAGGTTAATATTTTAAAACTGGCCACCTTTATGTTAGCTGCACATCTATATTCCCTAAAATCGTGGATGCTAAACTTGACTAAAATCTGCTGAAATGTTACCTAGTTACTCAATTTGAATTCCGTGGTTAGGATGCATGAAATGCACAGTATGTCATGGTAAGAACTAAAATAAATAAATAAATAAATAAATAATAAAAAAAATTTCTCACTTATTTCTCAAAGTATGACTATATTTCTATGTACATGTTCCCAACAGAGAGATTTCAGTTTTCCTTAGCAGGTTTGCACATAGCAATAGTCTTGTAGCAGTGGAGTGAAGGAGGGGGGAGAAGAAGAAACAGTCAGTGTTCTTTGCAGGAACCTATTTCTGTTAGAAAATCAAAATAAATCAGTACAAGTTTGTCTTCAGAAATATGGTTATAAAAAGAAAAAGAACATAGTTTCTTCCTGTAAGGCTGTTCTGAGAAATCAAAGCCAAAGCTTCTAAATAGTGCGTTGTGTTTTAAAAGAAGGAAGTAGCTTAATTCAGTTTGAAGAGGAGATGAAGAAGAAATTGTGTATCAAAAGCAGTCTTTTAGCTAAGTCTCTTACAAAAGGACATTTTACTCATTTGCACATGCATTTAAAAGCTACATGATATTGTGTATTCAGGTAAGTATTGAGTAAATAGGAAATGATGAGATCATCTTACATATTCACACAGCTTCACAAAGCGAGTCTTTATAAGTAGTGAAAATATTGAGGTTACATCTGCTGTGCTATTCACCCTCCTTCTTGAAATACCTTTATCAATGACTGGATGGTATTGATACTGAATTTCCCTTGTAATAAACTTATACAAATATTTTTAATTTACTGCATGAGGATGAAAATGCCATACTTAATACCATAGTCGGATACTTAGCTGCAGCCACAAATACTCTTTCTACATTCACAAAACTGGCAGAAAAAACATGAAAAGGAATACTGACTCTTTAATCTCCACTTCTCCACCTAAGGCCCAAGGCAAGCTGACAGGGTAACTTCGTTCTGGAAACAGAGGGGTTTTTATTTTTTTAATTCTGGCTTACTTTTTCTTCTGCTTTTGAAAACTGAGGGCTATAGGGGAATGAACCTGGCATAGACTTAAAACAAGAACAAGTTTCTTTATCTGAAAGGTTACAGTCCTTGATGCTTACAGGAAGGTCATTTTCAAAACCCACAGGAAAAATAGCATCACAGCCAGAAAGAGTGCATTAAATGCCTTATTTGCTTGTAACAGAGGCAGTTTTTCATTTATAACAGCCCTGAGGATCAAGCGAGTCTTTGATGTTGTAAGGACTTTTCTATAGATTTTGCAATTAGTGAGTTAGATGCTCTAAATAGTAGGTATCCACAAACAGGATTTTAGCAATGAAAGAAAAATACTGAGCAATATTTAGCAATATTACATGATGTTTGCTACTTAAAGAGAATTACAAGCTAGATGATGAGACCTGTAGACATTCTGTGAACAAATGTGTGCCATCTTTATAATCCTCCACAAACACTTTGATTACAGATTTACTACATGTTGTGGGGTGAAGAGGAGGGGATGTAAGCCAGGACAGTGTGCAAATGCATTGTCTACCTACCAGGCCAAAAGTGTGGCCTCCACAGTAGATGGCTTGGGGAAGAATGCCACCTTCACATCACAGAAGTCCACATAGGTCCTATTGCTCTACCTCTCCTCATTGCAGACTTGCTTACCAGCCCTGTGTGACTTACTGTAGTTTAGCAGAGTTCTCTTAAGGAAAATAGAAAGATGATAACTGTTTAAAGAAATATTGGTTCTGTGAAGGTTTAGAAAGCTGCATTTTACTCACACTGTATGGCAGGAGAAAGCCCTGAGTGCTGGACAGAGAATATCTTTTCTGGATTTATGTAGTATGCAGTGTACTGCATCAATAATACTGATCAAGATCTTGGCTGCTATCATGATATGAATATTAGACAGTAATTATTGTGTGCCTCTAAAAATAAATTAATCTTTTCTGAAGTCAAACAGTAAGTAGCAGTTCATGTTCATGAAAGCAAGCTGCAGCTCACTGGTACCCAAACCCCCAAACCAACCTCATTCACCTGTCCTATTTCTTTAAGCATATACAGCCAGTCTGAAAATGTTGAGTGTGGCAATTGATTTGTTGCTTACTTCTGCAATATCGAATATTGTTTAATTTTCCAGCATAGGGATGTTCCATACTTAAATACCTGACAAATTAGGCAAAAGTAAAGATCAACAACCTTGCAGAAAGAGAAAAAAAAACCAAACAAAAACCCCTTAATCAACCTTTTAGAAAAACTGGAAAGCTTTAAAATCTTTAAAAACTAGGCAATCTTTTTCCTTGCTATTTTTATAGGAAAGCAAATGTTAAAAGTGGTCTGAGTCAAACTGTTACAAAAAAGTAGATTCACATTAGAATCAAAGTTTGTAGCTCAAGGTCATCACTTGCCAAATACTGTGAGAGAAGTCTTGCATGCTACATGTCCAGTCAGGGAAGAAAATTAAATAGTGAAAACTGTTTGGAAAACATTCATGGATTTTGTAGCTTGTTCTAATCCCAGGAGAGTGGTACTCCAGGCTTCTGAAGATTCCTAGTCCCTGCTAGAGATTCTGCCTTTCTTTGATTCCAAATCATCTCAGATAAGAAGCAGGAAGATGTTTTGATTAAAATCAACCCTATGCCATCAGTCTACATTTCAGTTCACAGCAGTATTACAAATTTATTAAAACCCAGCAAAAGCAGAAAAAAGAAGTATTTCCCAGCACAAAAAAAAAGTATTTCCCACACTGTTCTTCCTCTCTTCCTTTCATGGTGGTTATAACATACCATTTGCTCATGGTCCATCATTTAAAATTACAATTTTATAATCATGCTTAACAATAACTATTAACAAAAATATATAATGCCAGGTAGGATATTTGTTTTAAAACACAGATAGGATATTTATTTTAAAACATTATGTGGATATTGATCAAATATAAGGACAGAATTATATCATTCAATGTATGCACTAGATGCACTCTTCCATGGAAGCTTACAGCATGCATATCAGAAAACATTTCTGTTGTTTCTGTAGATAGATATTATGTAAATCTACTAACTAAATAAATTTATTTAATGATAAACTGGATAGAAAAATGAGTACTAGGTTTGTCTACCCAAGATTCTCCAGGTCTTCAGCTTTTTTTTTCCCTCATGATTTGTCTGTCTCTCCATGACTTTTAAAACTTCAATCCTGCCGTAAAGTGATTTCCTTCTGCTAATATTGAAATGGTCCTTTAGAAATCTAAGCCTGCTTTGAACACCAACTTCAGACAGAAGTCCATTATCATTAATGAAGACTCTCTGTTCAAACTGGAGGGGAAAATGAAATCCCAGATCCAGATTTTCCCCTCAGCTACTAAAGTGCAACATCAGAGGAGAAATTTGGCCCTGCTTACTCAAGAAACTTAAATCTCTCCACTAATATTATTGTCCATCATATGACAACCTATGTAAGATTAATGACTTTAAAATATAACCTTTTCCATGCCTAATGTATCAGCAGACTATACACAGCTGCATCTCCTACAAATAGGAAAGGAGATAGAAGTTTCATAGAAGCTGATCAAAATACAGATCTGCAGCAATAATAATTTTATCTTTGAATTTTCTAAGTTAAAGATGAACTCTTTCAAGGAATAGGTTACTGTCCCTTTAAACATGTTTTAATTTCTGGGATAAGAGTTCCTGTTTGGGTACTTGGACTGAATGAAATGAGTGGTTTTCTCAGCCTTATTGCTAGAGGAAAGGGATCCACAGCACTGTGTCATGGTGGCATGGCCGAACTGAATGTTCAAACACCCTTCTAACCACCACAGAGATTCATCGTCATCTAATGTTTGGCAGTAAACTACATCAGACATTTTGAAAGCATATTGTCCCTTTATATCAGATGACTTGCAAAAAGAAAAAAAAAAAAAAATGAACCGAAACTTTACACCTTTTTCCACAAGCCTTAAAAAGATATCTTAGCACTAACAAAATCCAAAAAACTAACAAACAAAACAATCTCTTGTAAAACAGAACTAAAAGAACTTCTGAATAAGTAAGCATCTTATGATCCCAGAACCAATATCTAGTAATCTGTGGACATATGGCACAACGGCTTCAGGTGTTTGACAGGGCATTCACAAAAGCCCACTGAGCCAAAGTCCTGTACACAAGCCCGCTTCCTTTATAAGTCATCACACATCAAAACTAACATTGATTCACCACTGGCCACATCATTCATGGATGGCAAAGCCAAAAGTGATTTATGCAGGTTCTTTCAAACAAAGCTAATAAGACCTATTGCCACACTGTCACATATCTGATATATGCTACATATTTTACTGATGCTATTTTCATATCCTTCCAGCTTTGAAAACTGTTTCCCTCAGAGACACAAGATCAAATGTCCACATATTGAAAAATAATAAGAGAAAAAAACCCAGTATCACTCATGTATTTCTAAAAATTTGGAAAGATCTGCAGCAGTTTCTTCATACCTTCACATAGTGACATTTTAGGATGGAGTATTTTACAGCCCAATAAACTACAAACAAAATTCTTATTCTGTCCTTGGATTTTTAATGAAGAAACATTGTTTCTGACTTAGGCTACAAGGTGATGACCACTTTTGGCCTCAGTAAACTCCGAGTGATCCTCAGCAATGAAGGTAAAAAGATATGCAGCTGAAATATTTTTCCCCTTCATTTTTTAAAATGGCATATGTACATTACGTAGCAAAAGTCACCACAGAAATAGTTTAGTGGGCAGAGTGAAGGGGAAGCTGCTGGAGGTGCATGGTAAAAGCTTTTATTCCCATGGCTTTGCAATTTACCATGTGCTTCTGTAATCTGTCATGAGAATAATATCAAAGTAGAAATTCATGTTTGTGGCTGGAAATTTTGAGCACAAAGAGACTTCAAAAGAAATTACTAAGGGAATAACTGGGAAACCAGAGTTTTCCAGCAGAAGTCAGAACTCAGCCTTCACTATAAGCCCTTAATACAGTAGCTGTACTTACACAGTTGTTAATATATGCATTTTTAATATAAAAATAGAAGAGTTTAGGTGTAAATTTCAATTAACTATGAGCTACAGAAGACTTACAATGCAAGCCTACAAACCAAAATGTGAATGTACTAATCAGTATTATATTAGATTTAATTTCAAGATGAAAAAGGATCAGGAATTAAACTAAAGGGTTATTGATGCAAACTATATCTGAGGCACCTTGCAAAATATCTGTATATTGCTAAGAAACAGAAGGCAAAATTCTGCAATTAGGTTCAACAGCTAATGGTGTAAGTAGCTTAAGGGTTTAGCTTTGTAGAGTTTTCTGGTTTGTTTACTACCTAAAAGATCTGATGTTTCTGGTAAACTCTCATATGCTTCACATACATAAAATATTTCTCCAATATCACACAATCTGGACATGAAAAACTTAGACTCAAAATATCATAAGCATTAGAAATTTATCGGTATTTGAAATGATATCTGAATATTTATATGGATAATTAAAATACCAAATATTGCATTACCATTCTCCACAAACAGAAATGTAGGCAATTCTTATCTTTCAAGGAACAAACCAACCATGAGTTAATAGTGTATTATGGAGAAAACAAGGGTGCAAGGCATACATAATTGCATATTGCTGGGTGTTTTCCCCCTTCTTCTAATGTAACCAGCTTTGGTCAGAGAGCAGACAAGGACGCTAAGCTAGACAGAAGAGCATCTCACATAACCCAAAGAAGCATTTGCATGTACAAACACAACATCTGCAGGATTTCAGAGCATGGCTAAAAGGCATGAAACATACACACTCTTGGTTAGATGTGTATCTCTTCAGATTCTTTAAGACTGAAAAACAAACCCTAGGCATGGACTAAAACCAAAGTCCATACTCCTTTTTTTCCTTGTATGAATAAAAAAAAAATGTTTTCATTATATGCCTCTGTTTCCTCTCATTTCTTATGTCCTGTTCCTTCATCTTGCTCTATCACCACCATTTCCAATTAAAAGGACAAAAGGATGCCATTCTCCAAGGCAGGAATCTTTGCTGGCCTATAGAATGAACGGAGAGGAAGGTTCTTCAGGTAGCCAGACCAAGAATTCTGCAATACTTTGAAAACAAGGTACACTAGAATGTCATCAGGATGCCAGGCAGACTTGGTTTAAGAATTAGCTAAACACCAGAGATGCTATCAGCCTAATTTAGAATCCATCTTGTTTTTTAGTGATGATAATAAATTTGTACAAACATGAGATTCATTTGTATATTTTAGCATTTTATTTCAGTCCCAGAATGCAAAACCTGACATTGAAATCAGTTTGATTTTTTTGGTGATTGAAGATATTAAGCACTACAAGAGCACTGAAATTTCGATCTGATTAGGATAAAAATTCCTCAGGATCAAAACACTTCTTTTTTCCCCCTACAGTTTTACTAATTGTGTGCTACTTGACATTGCAGAGTTATTCCACAGCATGATAGCAAAATATGTGAAGCGTATTTAACTGTTAGAAATTATCAACTCATTCTATTTGTTTTTCATGTGTTTGAGGTTATTAAAAGAATAAAAAATTATAATTGATGTGCATAAGTTAAAAGGGTTAGTTCAACTACAGCTGGTAGACTAAACCACTAAGCAATATTTTGTACAGCAATAGAATTTTTCCACTGAACTTACATAAAAGACATCATGAATATATAACTGATTTCAAAGTAGACTGAGAGGATAATATCTCTTGAAAAATAGGGAAGCGTGAAAAAGGTGAATGCGGAATAGTTTATTTTCAGAAAAACTGGATTATTCTAACTAGTAGAAACCAGATAAAGTAGATCAGAGGGAGTGCTACCAAACATACTCATCAGAGACCTTTCCTTTATGGGAAATGAATTGCCCTGGCTCACTATTCCCGAGGAATTGTATTTCTTATAGTTGTAAATCAAATCCTGAAGAAACAGGATGATATTTTCTAAGCAATAGTTGAGGACAAGTATCTTTCTTGTCAGTAACAGGTTTCTGAATTTAGACCTCAATTAGGATTCCAAAATGAAAAAAAAAACCCCATGTATTACATACCAATATATACTTGTGACAGCATTCTTGCAAGCAATATATTAATTTTCAAATGGTGGCATGTTGTGCTGTATTTATCCAAAAGTATATTCACGGCTGCCTTCGGAGTTCTTGACTTTTATCCTTCCTTGATGCTTTCTTAATGTCCTTCATTGAACAGTTACATTGAGTTACATTGATGTTCAATGAAGATCATTCGTTTTTTTCAATAAAATGGAAGTTGTATACTCCTACAGCACATAACATCTATTTATTCTTAGCAAGAAATGTACTTCTGAAATCAGAAAAGGATGTTACAGACCTTTATATGATAACAGTGATAACCAAAGGGAAGAAAATATGCACAGCATCGTACTCCAGAGAGAAGCGAGCGTCAATTGCCCTTGCTGAGATCTACAGACAGTGCTAAGACATGATACAACAGTAATCTTAATGATGTGCTTCATTTCTGATATTATTTGACATAAAATGTATTCTACTATATTTAAGATTAGGGTTATTTTCTCGTCATAGTAACAAGGGCCATTCTACCCATGCAGGGACTCATGGCTTGGTGAAAGTGTATGAACTGCCTTAAGCTTGATGTGCAGTTCAGCCCTGAAATGTTTCTGTGTAGAGGTACGTAAAAGGGGAGGATCTGATCACCTTCCCCATTCTTAGAAGTGGTAAAGTAGAAGTGGGGCATGAGGAGTGTTTCTATGATGTTAGTTCTAGGTGCATAACTATGAAACATAAAACATTCAACTTCAACTCTTTCATTCCACATATCCTAATAAAGAGCTCTGTTACACCAAGTTATGATTAGGAACTGTATCTGAGCCAGGGTACAGCTAGACTTACAAGTTTTGAGGACTTGGATTCAAACACAAGTTGTTGCAGCTTAGACAGTTGCTGTTTTTGCAAAAAGCCAACAGCTGAGCCAACAGCTGAGCCATGATGCTGGACATTCTACAGGCTGTTAAACTATGGAACATTTTAACTACAGTCTCTGTGAGAGAAACCTGATTTATGGTAAGTGATATCTGTGAGGATTCTACCAGCAATTTCTTCAACAAACAAAGTAAAGACCAAAAAATTGGAAGTTTCCCAAGCTTCTGAAACCATGAAGGATTATAAAATGTGAAAGAGATTAATAAGGTAGAATTGTAACAGCAAACAATTGCCTGATAGATTTGTGAAAAATCATGATCATTAAAGTTTGAATGCAGCAAGATAGAAGCAATATCTCTAAACCTTTTAAATCTGTTTACAAAAATCTGATGCTTCAATAACTTGTGGGATCACAACCAATGTTGGAATAAATGCAGGCATATGTAGAGTTAGAACATGAATGTAGTTTTATTTATTCACGAGGGCATCAAGCTATAGCGAACATAAATCTCTAAGAAGAAATCTTGACCCCATTGAGCCTAATGGAATTTTTGCTATTTATTTCACTGAGGTCAGAATTTTAGTCCATATAAATTTGCTTTTTTAGGGTATAATCCCCATTTCCATTGAAACCAATGAAAGTTTTTGTATTGACTATAACTGACCTTTCATTAGGGCAGCAGTTCCCTTACAAAAGACTGTTGTCACTCTTATAGTACTGCAGATCTTCTTCACCATTATACTTGTTATGGTCGCATTCCTGAAACTGCTTTTGTCTTCTTTTATCTGAGACAGCATTAACAAGGCCAGTTACTCGAAGTTTCTAATAGTGTGAAATGATCTGAAGCCAGCAACAGACATTTTAATTTTTTCTGTGTGATTTGGTGCAATATTTCCCTGTTTGCTTGTTTCCTCTTTGATGCCTTTGAATAACTTGGATAAGAAGGCAGGATGTGATGGTCTTATTTTCCATTTTTTTTTTTTCCTGGTATATTATCAGTGGATAGGCAGAGTAGTACTTTTATTTGCATTTCCCTTTACCTTTAGATCTACCATTGCAATTTGGGATTCTTCTTGTTTTAATCTTTAAAAAATATTTTCTCTCCTGCAAAAATCAATCAAGATTTTTAGTTGCATTCTGGAGTCCACCATCAAACACCTTTTCCATTTGTTGCTTTCCCAAGTCCTGCTTCTGTTTTCCAACTGGGCTTTCTAACCATTGTTTTAGCTTCCAGCTCGTCTTCAAAATATTGCGTAATACTGCTTTTTCTTTTTCATTGTAATCTCAAGTAATTGTACTGGCAAATCTCCTGCATTGCCTATTTTGGGGAACTGAAGTTCTGCCAGCTTTTTTTCTGCCTTTTATATCCAGTGTCTGCAAGTGTCTGAATTTTAGCCCTAATTTTATTTTAAGTAAACCAGAAGGATTTTCTCTTTCTAGTTTGGTTTGAACTTGATTTTCTAGGATGAACAAGTTGCTACAAAGTGTTTTGGATGTTTGCAATTTCTTTCTCTTGGTTTTTCTACAGAGGTTTTTTTTTTCCCAAATGTTAGAAAAACCAAGCATCTCTCTGGGCAAAGACATGAACTACTTCAACTGGAGCAGCCTTATAATGGGCAGGCATACTTCCTGAGCTATTCCCAAGTCTAATTTAAACTTGAAGATCTTTCATCCAGAGTGTGTGTTTGAACAACATGAAAAGACAAATGCAAAGTACTGTACCTGGGATGGGCTGATTCTCTGTAATGGTACAGGCTGGGGACTGACTGGCTGGGTTGTAGGTTTCCAGCACAGGAAATATAATGATAAACTTCAGTGACCTTAGCAGAGGTCTGTCAAGATGCCCAGGGGCTAGAGTACTTGCCCTGTGAAGAAAGGCTGCAGGACCAGGATTGTTCAGCCTGAAAAGAGGTGTCTTCATGGGGACCTAACAGGATACCTGTGAGAAAGTTACTGAAAAGATGTAGCCATGAGATGCACAATCAAAACAGGGAAATTCCAACTGGATAGGAAAAAAAAAAACAAACAAAAAACCACAAAAACCACCCCACTGTGAGGATAATTAAGCCCTTATTGAGGGTAATTGGAACAGGCCACTGAGAGAAGTTTTGGAAAGTCTGTCCTTGAAGCTTTTCAAGATCAGCTAGACAAAGTGCTAAACTATTTGCTTTGAATCAATGTTGATCCTGTTTTGAGCATGAGATGATAGGACTAGATGATGTCTGAGAGTCCCTTCCAACATGAATGATTCTATGAACATCTTGTTCCTATACATCAAGTGAACAACTAGACATAAAATCCTCATCTACTGAAGAAAAAAATTAGTCTAGCAAGAATAATGATGCTATAAGCACACAGCCAATTTTGGAACCCCACAGTGCTGGATGCTGGTAATGGAGAAAGTCCCTGATTTTATAAGGCTTACAACCCAAGCAGCTGAACTGGACATAGAGTGAGAGCAGGAAAATAGTAAGGTGAAGCTATTTTCTAGAAGTCATTCCTGTCTCCCTGGTCTCCTGAGTCCTAGTCTAGTGCTTATACACTGGACCACACTGCACTCACACTGTCTGCATAGGTCTCTAAGTTTTCTGAAAATGAATGTTTCATAAAGCATATTCTATTTCAGAAAGAAGTGGTCATTCAGAAGATTATGGTCTTTTTCAAATGGGATGTTCATCTCTGCCAGGTGGTATGTTAAGTCTGAGTCATAAATATCTTTTATTTCCTCAGTCAGATAGTGCAGTGGAAGTGCAACTTGTAATTTCTGACTTCCAGTTTCAAGAGCACAAGTAAGCTTCTGAATTTGTTCCTTCATTTCTGAGCAACTGACATGTGTTTCTGGATATTAAACACTCAAAATGTAAATGATGCAAAAATACTTTGTTTAAAATTTTGGATAGCTGCTTTTATACTTTTCCACAGAAATGTATCTAACCTGAACTTCTTATGCCAAATGCACTTTACCTTCCAGAAACTTCAGGGACTATTTGAAAGCTTTACAGAACTTGATACTGTTGTTGGCTGCCATATATTATCATAGAAGCTGTCCCTGTTCTTCTGCTTTCCAGTTGCAGTTATCCTATTTTCCCTTGCAGATCAAACAAGTACTTTTGGACTGCAGATTGATACTGTCTTCTATTGAAGCCGTATGGTTTTGTAAAAGGTAATTAAATGTGTCTGTATTTATGTTGTGATTTGTTAGGAAATGCTACCAGGACATGGTGCGGGGGGGAGCAGTTATTAAAATCTAGGACTCCAAATTTAAGAGCGAGTTTGCAGGTAGTTTTTTACATTAAGAAAAACACACAAGTCAATCATAAACGCAGTCAGTCACTGAAACATCCAAAGAATTATCTGCCTTCACTACAGGCACAGATAAATTAGAGATTATGGGCCTAAATCTCTTTTCGCATCAGGGTAAATCAGGAGCACCATCACTGAAGTCAACAGATCTCAACAAGAAAAGAATTAGGCCCTTTGGCTTTTTAATAAGAGGAATAAAAAGAATTTAACTACAAGGAATCAAGCTGAACCTCCCTTACCCCATACACAGATGCATGCTCTCTGTTAAGGTCTCTTGTAACATTTTTATACTTCTGTTATCCTTATCCTCATCAGACACTAATTGTGTGTAAATAACAGGGACTTAGATGCTATAGGGATGGGGGCCATTTATCATGAGATGATAAAATAACTGGTAGAGCCGTAGCTCACTTCTGTATTGAAAAACCTGGTGAAATCTCAAATATGCTAGTTTTTGACCTCCATGTTATGGCTCAGAAATAAAGAAACAGAGGTGTTCATTTTCTTTGCTAGGGAGGGAGGTTCTCACCTAAGCAATACCTCTTTGAAGGAGTAAAGTAATGCACAGCAGGTGTAAATGAACAGCTGCTGGAAACTCTGGAAATACAAATAGAATTTTTAATTTCCACATATGTGAACAATCTTATATGTCTATAAAATGACTTGAAAACAGATTATACTAAAAGTTATATTTGAGCCACCCTCTATGAAACCCTATGAGAAAAAAAGCAGGTGCAAGATGAAGACCCCCATCGTGGGATATAAGTAAAAGTTCAGGAACAATCAAGTGTTTTATCACATTATTTTCACAAAAGTGGAAGTACTTACAGTCTAAGTGACTATGTCTGATACCTTCCACATCTTCAGCATGAATGAAGTGGTAACATCTCTTTCCAATGATATCTACAGGGGTCAGATCCATGTAATCACTAATCCTAAAAAGGAAAAAAAAAACCATAAAAACAAACAAAAAACCAGCTTAAATAACTCAAGAAGGAAAAGGATACAAGAATAGCCGAATGACTCAGAAAGGGAAATCTGCTAAAAAGTTTTTTCGCTGCTATAATAATTTGAATGTAATATCTGTAAAAACAAGGCACAGCCTTAAAGAAAAAAAAGATTTTTTTTTAACAAAACTTGAAATAATTTTATCCATTTAAATAAGTGAAAGGTTAAATTCTAGTGCATATTCTCCCTGTGGCCTATTACCAAGACAATATAATACCGCAAAATTGTAAAGCATTAGCAACATTACAAAATCCTCATAAGAAGACTAAGATAATTCGAAGTTATATAATAAAGTAAAAACATGTTATGTTTATACCAAATGATTAGAGACACATTTCATTTCAACAGATTGGTCTTCTATTGGGTATAATAATGAAAAAACTCTTCAACTATTTCTTGGCACCAAGTCCAAACTGGTATTTCAAGGGATATAATTTAAATGCTGAGACATCCAGATGCCTTAGGGTGTTATCTTTTTAAGTTTCATTTGGGAGCTCAGCTTTCACTCTGAGCCCTTTCAACAGGGACTTTGTTGTTTATGGCACATAGAAACTTTAAAATCTGTTACGCAGACCTTTGTTCATGTGTGTGTGTGTGTCTGCATGCTTGCATCTCTGTGTGTGTGTAAACTTCTGTCATGGAGTGTCAAGATGTCAATGTCCTTAAATGCTGTACAGAAAATAATGAAAAATGCCTTGTTCACACAAGCATTTAAAAGTATGCCTGTTTTCTAGAAATAAAAAATATTTTTAGGGTTTGAAATAGGCTGCAGTGATTTGGGTTAAGCCTACTTTGCAATTGTATGATATAATTCCCATCCATTTAAGGGAGTTGTAAGAAGCACCAAACTTCTTGACACAGCCAGACAGCTGAAACAGCTGGATTGTGAACCTGAGGAAGGCCAGTGGGGAGGCTAAACCAGAAATGGATCTGAGTAAGTCTGAGGGGCTCCCAGCAGGCAGAGGGTGTGAACACAGACACTGAGGCACTGACTAGCAGAGCTGTGTTTGCCTGGGTGTCTGAGGCAGGGAGAATGCATAGATCAGAAAGACTGAAGGAGAATGGAAGCTTTAGACAGCACCACAGCAGCAATGGCAGTTTGTCCTAGTTAAAAATCAAAAGCAAAACCAAAAACATCACAGCTAAAGTATGTGGGCTCAAATTTGCCAGGAAGAAATGTCAAATCAAGGTTATCACAAAACACAACTGCCTTCTCCCACTTTCATGACAGAGCATGTTGAAGGATATGCACTTGCAAACGACTGCCTAGTATGTAGGATACCCACCTGGGGATACCTACCTAATGTTTATCGCAACATAGTTGAAAAACACATCTCCTACCTTCTCAGAGAGGACATAATTCACCAGGATAAAGACAAGCCTGGAACACTGGCAGTGGGACTCCTTATGTCTCCTGCTGCATTCCTCCACTTTGGTTGCACAGTGAATTATGGGCTGGGAAAAAAAGGACCTGGGATTTCTGCTCAGTGATAAGAAACCCCACCAGAAGGAAGAGAGTCTGAGATGTAAGGGTTCCTGTCCTCCGGACTGTATATACCTAACTAAGTGTATAAGCAGTCCACGGAGCAGGAACCAGAACTCAAGTCTCTCCCCTTCCCATGTCTACATTCTCCTCACTGGCAGACTTTGTTTTCTTTTCTCTGGCCCAAGAACTGTGTGTTTTCTGTTAGGAGGTGGGGTCTGTTTCAAGATCAGGGAGAAGAAATCCCACCTTGCCCAGCCTAATCGAAAGGGGCAATCTCCAGGTAGGCTACTGCCCCAAGATATACCCAGACTATAAGTACCACAGTTCAAAGGGCTAACATGGAAGATGATCATTCTGCTTCCCTTTCTGGTAAATTTGACTCAGCTGTATATTGTTTCTCTGCAGCAGCATGTTTGTGTGAAGTCTTCACAGATAAAAATGAACACAGCAGGGCAGTTGTGGAAGCAGATTCACAATTTAAATTTTATATTTAGGGTTGTGCCAGGGGAGGTCTACATTGGATATTAGGAAAAATTTCTTCACTGAAAGGGTTGTCAAACATAGGAAGGGGCTGCTCAAGGAAGTGGTTGAGGCACCATCACTGGAGGTATTTAAAAGATGTGTAGATGTGGTGCTTAGAGACATGGTTTATTGCTGGACTTGATGATCTTAAAGGTGTTTTACAACCTAAACAATTCTATGATTCTAAAATACTAGGAAAAAGCTGTTTCAAACAGACATATAAAGGACATAGGATTGTTTATTGATGAAAAAAGTGGAAGAGGAAACAGAAAGAATATCCAGACGTAAGTGATGATCACTGGCAAGCAATGACAAGGAACAGAGCAATGACCAGATGACCAATGACCAAATGACCAATGACAAGAAACAAAGCAATGACCAGAAACAAAGGAAATCAGAGCAAATAAGACACTCATGCTGGTATCAAAGATACCAAAAATAGAAAAGAAATAATTTGCATGGAGAGAACAAAGACATATTATAACATATCTTAGAGCACTGGTTAGGAGACATTTCTTGTGGCTTCCAAGTCCTTTGACAAAATGAAGCAACAGGTTGATGGGTAGGAACTCAATTCTGAGGAATACACAGATCTGATTGTGTAAAACGTAAGCACAGGCTTACGTTTGAATAGATCAGTGATTCAACTGACTTACAGGACTGTTAATGTGGTTGAAATTTAAAGGCAGGCATATGGTACAGTCCTTTGCTGAATTAGTACCAAACTGTGCACATATCTGCAGACTTGAGGCAGTGTATACAAGACTGTTTCTTCATATCTCAAGGAAGTATTGGCAACCACTTTCAAGGCCAACAGGCCAAAACATTTTCATTTGGAAAACACCATTCACTGGGTTTAGGCATATATTAGCAGATATGGCATTAAATGGGCTAAATAGGCTATGCAGATGGTCTCCAATCACTAATGGTTGACACTGAAACTACACAGACTGATGTTGTACTCTAGCAGCAGTCTCTTTATTTTACTTTTAGTTACTTATCACCATCTAAGATGATTTGTCATCTGAAGGTGCTTTTCTCACTTCACTGACTAATAAAGAAATTCTATACTATTTTAGACTAGATAATGGTGTTTAGATGACATGAATCCCATATTTGTAAACCAGACATGGATTAACATACCATGTTTTAGGTAACAAAATTTTACATCCCCATTTAACACTCTCAGAACAAAATAATAGGTAGAAATAGCCAGTGCACTAGCTAACGGATCTTGTCTCAAGGGGAAGCCAACTGCTGACTGGTTTGTGCACTGAGTCCAGGATTCTGATGCAGATTTCTTCTTCATTCAGAGGAAGGTAACAAGATGCACCCAAAGACTTTTGTAATGTCACTCCTGTTCCCTTCGTGTTGCAAGCAGATAATGACTTGGAAAACTAGGAGTACTATTGATCCCACTCCTGCTGATCCAATGGTCCACTGTGAACATTTATTTCAGTTAAGTCGCATGGCTTCTTCTGCATACTCCCTGTGGCTGCTAGTAACTCCCCACTGCTCCTTAAATGGTGCTTACAGCTTCCCCAGCATGGATCAATTTTTCTCTGTTTTCATCAGTGTTGTGCTTGCTTTACTATGGCACCACAAAGAATTTCCCAGCTGTCTGCAGATGCCAGGAGTCAAGCCCATATATTCAGGATGGGCTGCTTATCTCCTTTTTTATAGCTCTAGAAGGGAGATCCAAAATTCTCTGACTTGGAGTATGGCCTTGGCAGATGTCCAGATAATTCACCTGACAACTTCAATCAGCAGTTCAGTTAATTCCTTCCATTCTTCTGTCCTTTCCATTCCTCCAGCTTTCACAGTCATATTCTGCTAACTAACCTTCTAGGAAATTAAAGTTCTGTCAGTCTTACTCCATTTTCCATCAGTGGAAATCCTTCTACCTCACTGAGCTAATGCTCACTGCCTAGCACTGGCTGAAGTGTTTCTACTATTTGAAATTCCTTTTAAAAACTATTAAAAAACTTAAAAAAAAATCCTTTTAAAAACACTGACACATGAGCTTAGAATGTAACTATTGTAACATAAATTCAAGAACCACCATATGCATTCTACCCTAGCATATGAGATAAAATGCATCACAAACAAGGAAAAGTTGCTTTGTAATGCTGCCTTTAACTTAATGAATGAAAAAACAGTAAGCTGAACACTTTCTTGCATAAGTCAGCTGTCTTGCCATAGTTTACCATGTGTTATCCGCTCTACATGGCACATACAGGACAATCAGGCAATCAGGCGCAGTTGCCATGGGTCCTGCTTGACTAAGCTTGTCTCCTTCTATGACAAGATGACATACTTAGTTGTCTACCTAGATATTGGTAAAGCCTTTGACACCATTTCCCACTGCATTCTCCTGGAGAAACTGGCTGCTCATGGCCTGGATGAGTGCACTCTTTGCTGGGGAAAAATCTGGATGGATGGCCAGGCCCAAACAATTGTGGTGACTGAAGTCAAATCCAGTTGGTGGCCAATCACAAGTGGTGTTCCCCAGGGCTCAGTACTGGGGCCAGTTCTCTTTAACATCTTTAGCAGTGATCTGTATTTGGGGATCAAGTGTACTCTCAGTAAGTTTGCAGAAAACACTAAGCTAGGTGGGAATGTTGATCTGCTTGAGGGTAAGAAGGCTCTACAGGGTGATCTGGACATGCTGGACTGATGGGCTGAGGCCAATTGTATGAGGTTCAAGAAGGCCAAGTGCTAGATCCTGCACTTGGGTCACAACAACCCCATGCAATGCTACAGGCTTGGGGATGAGTGGTGGGAAACCTGCCTGGCCGAAAAAGACCTGGGGGTGCTGGTGGACAGCCAATGGCTGAATATGAGCCGGCAGTGTGCCCAGATGGCCAAGAAGACCAATAGCATCCTGGCTTGTATCAGAAATCGTGTGGCCAGCAGGACTAGAGAAGTGATTGTCCCTTTGTACTAAGCACTGGTGAGGCTGCACCTCTAATACTGTGTTCAGGTTTGGGCACCTCACTTAAAGAAAGACATGCCCAAAGAAGAGCAACGAAGCTGGTGAAGGGTCTAGAGCACAAGTCTTATGAGGAGTGGCTGAGGGAACTGGGGTTGTTTATCCTTGAGAAAAGAAGGTTCAGGGGAGACCTTATCGTTCTCTACAACTACCTGAAAGGACATTGTAGTGAGGTGGGCTTTGTTCTCTTCTTCCAAGGGACAAGTGATAGGACAAGAGGAAATGGCCTCAAATTGTGCCAGGAAGGGTTTACACTGGATATTAGGAAAAATTTCTTCACTAAAAAGGTTGTTAAACATTGGAAGGGGCTGCTCAGGGAAGTGGTTGACTCACCATCTCTGGAGGTAGTTAAAAGACGTGTAAATGTGGCACTTAGGGACATGGTTTAGTGATGGTCTTGGCAGTGCTAGGTTAGTGGTTGGACTTGATGATCTTAAAGGTGTTTTCCAACCCAAATGATTCTATGATTCTGTGATTTTTACATTTTTCAGTGTTGCCTCTCTCAGGCATTTTTTAATTGCTACATGAACATAAAGGGAAGATTTGAGAAAAATGTTTAATTAAAAAAAACCCCAAACCTCAAACCACTACAATATAGTGCTTATAAAAATACCAGAATGATGGCAGAGAAAGTATAAATCTTTCTAACATGGCCCACAAATTCATATCATACTTGACCTGATGAAATAGTTCATTTCCCACATCCATTTTGTTCCTGGCTTTTTTTTATTGAGGTTGCCAATGAAGGTAACAGTACGTGCAAGTGATTTTGTTAAAAGGAAATCTGTTCATTAGGGACTGGACAGATACCAGGAACTCATTTCACAGAGGCCGTTGAAGAGCTCTGCAGTGGTAGCAGCTTTCCATTACTACCTAGGTAGGTCACAGTCAAATCAAAGACTAAGACAAAAGGTTTCTTCTAGATCCTACTGCTAATCCCCAGATCTATTTAATCAACTGCCAGATTATACAGAATCTAGAAGATCGTTGTGTAGTGTCACAGGCAAAAACTCAGCCCAAACTTTAATACCACTACCAGCTTTCTCTGTGACCTTGTGCAAGTCACTTTCTACAGAGCAGCCTTTCCAAGCTTAAAAATGAGAATAATATATTCTCTTATAGATAATGCTTTGGAATTTTAGATGAAGTGTTGTCTCTAATAGCAAAGTAATAATATTATTAACATTATTGTGGCAGTTTAGCAACATGACAGCAAAGATAACCTCATAACTGAAATCCAATATTATTTAAAATTGTTTAAGGCCATGATTCAACAAAGCATTTGAGTTTATCCCTTTTTATAAAGTTGATATTGATGTGTGTTATTGTGATCTTAGGTATTGCATTATGATTGAGTAATTATGGTTGCTCATACCAGACAGTTTCCACTCTAATATGTCATAGCTGCTATCATATGAAAAGCTTGCATTAGTCATCTTGTTTGTTCCATTTTTTAATGATAGGTCAACTTAACAAAATATCTTGTCTGCATTACCTTCTTTCTTCTTTTCCAACCTTTCTCCCATACCTTACACTTCCATCAGTGGACCCAACCATCTTTATTAGTTATCTCTTCCTTCTCAGATATCTTCACTCTACTCTAGATAGCTGTTCCCTAGATTTTGTTTTTATTTTTCAGGACCCTGAGGGCACCAATAAGCCTTAATGATCTTGACCAGCACCCCTGAGACCTTCCCCCAGCCTGCCCACAGCCAGAACCCCATGACAGCCCGTGGGGCCACGCCCCTCTTGCCCCAGCACAGGGCAGCAGGGCTGGTCTCTACCCCACTGCAGCCCTGCCCTACCTGGCCTCAGGCCTTTCTGTACCAGGTCCAGATCACATCTTGGCTTTGCCTCAGCAGTCCCTAGGGAGGTGCCCAATGCCTGGTACTGGTGCTGATCCCCCTTGCTGCCCTGATCCTGGCTGCTTTTGCGGGACTGGCTCTGGCTGTCGGGTCCTCCCCTGCCAGAACCCCATGGGGAGCCTGCAATGCCATTGGTGCCCAGGCCCTAGGGAGTAGACAGCTGAATTTAAGTCCTCTCTTCTACCTTCCTAGATCACTTGTCACTATCACACTGAACATGGCCATCCCCAACCATCACTGCATCACCTGTTACCATTTCACTGCTGTCTTTCCCAGTATGACCTTAAACAATTTTATTCTACAATTTTCTCATCTCTTACTGCAACAGATCCCACCTCTCTAGCCTACTATCTAGGCCATCTGTGCTTCTTTTCCAATAAACACTGAACATGATGTGCTGTAATCTGCAAATTAGTTCAAAAATGGAAAACTTTAAAACTTCTGAAAGAAAGACTTGTGAAGGGGAGGATGAGGGAACACAAGAACAGCCATACAGGTCAGACCAACGTCTGTCTGATCCCAAATCTTGTCTCTGAGAAGTATGGTGAGAGATTGCACAAAGCAGGGAAAGCTTAGAGAAATCTTTCCTGGTCTATCCTCCCATATTCCAGCAAAATGTCCTGCAAAATATAGTTTTGAATTTACCTTTATCGTCTAAGAATGTAATCAAAATGAACGTGATGACGATGAGTGAATTCAGTGCTCTCATACAACACAAGGATGACATTGCAGGAATCAGAAATTTCAAATGTTGTTGCCAAGCCAATGGAACAAAGAATACACACAGCTAAAACAAATCAAAAAGGAGCTAAAAGCTGTACCTATTTTCACAGTAAATAATATTGAGGTCCATATTCACGCGAGTGACAAACATGTGGCAGTCAATCCTGACTTCATTAATTGTAGGAGGTGGCAAAGCATGAGCAACGACAACAAGTCCCATGATTTGGCTGGGTACTGTCCTTCCGTGGGACAGTGATACTCTCAGACGTAACCGGCCTGTTATATGAATCACCTGGAAAATAAAAACAATAAAAGAAACCGCAGTGAGTTCTGGATGCAACTGTGATATCAGTTTCTTTTAAAGAATAGCATTACTGTTCCCTACAGACCATTTAACATGGCCAAAAATTATACTAAGTAACTGCCACTATTAATGTTAAACTTATTAATATTCGCTGTCGACATGTCCTATATGTCCTCACGGCAAAAAAGAAGACAAGAACATAACAGGCAAATGCTTCACATTCATTAAATAAAAACCTCAGAACTCCTGTGGTATTGATTTTCGTTGTGGTGGTTGCTACAGAAAGAAAGAAGAAAAAACCAAACTATAAATTCAAGAAATTAGAGAGGGGAACAAAACTGAAATAATGAAGGTAGAAATTAGTAAAATATGAAATTTATAACATTTGGATATTGAATATAAGAAAAAAAGATGGGCAATTTTGAATTTTTTCCAGAATGGATTTAATTGAATTGCTAGTTGTTGTTTTCAAATTGCTAGGGCTGTTTTTTTCATTAAAAGACTATAAACACAGCACCAATGCCAGATATTAAGCTGCAAATGGAAACTGCAGTTCCTCTAAGGCAGCCATAGGAACTGGCAGTTGCAGGATCTTCCAGATTTTCACCTTCAGAGTGTGTTCCATCAACATGAAGAGAAGGCTTCCAGGAGGTGGGCACCCTTTTTCACGGTGATACTAGACCGACTACCCAGAGGTCAACAGAGATATTTGTTGGTACCAAGTGCACTGGAGGATGTGACAGAGATGGGATGTAGTCATATGACCACTTATACCCATCTCACAAAGACAGCAGGCAAACTCTTTGTTTCTGATCTGAGATTGATTGTTAGTAGAAAGTGAGAGAGAAGAAAACCTTTTGTTAATAATACTGCTAACCACAAAGTGCATCCAAATTCAAATCTAATTCATGCTAGCAGATCTGTGATCTATGCCTTGAAGGTTGCTTTTTTTTTAAAACTTAATTATTAAAGTATCTTCTTTCTCCACTATTTTACATTTTGACTCCAGTCAGCGTGGATCTGAATGAAGAATGTGATTAGGTGTGTTTGTCCATTTCAGTTGCAGGTTTCTGACCACCCACATCTGAAGTAATTATTGCCTTAATTCATACTTAATGCACCTTCCAAGAGCAAATTATTCTATGAATATTTAAAAAGTTCCTGAAGGCAAGGAGGCAAAAACACCATTTCAAACTCAGTTAATTTTTTTTCCCCCTCAAAACGTCATTAACTAATGAAGAAGTAGCTAAAAGAAATGGCATTAACTTCACAGGAGGGGCAGTAATAGTAATAGTATATTTTGTTCTTTCTAGCTAGCCTTGCATATACATCTGCTTTTTATGATTATCTGTCTCTTTTTATCATGCAGGTTCAGCTTACTGCAAAAACTCAGATCTGTAAATGCTTGCAAAAATGCTGATGGATAACTAGTAATAATGTGAAAAATAATCTTATACTGAACACGCTATGCAAAAGTATTGTTGTTCTGTTGTTTTTTTCATGAGCGTCCTTATGCTAATATGTTTGAAGTTGGCACTATCACTCGAGGGAATTTTTAAGATATATCATACTTGAAATCCATTTATCTCTTTTTTGTATTTTTTTAAGCCTTCATGTCATTTGCAGCTAAATATCAATATGATTTGTATTTGAACAACTCTCTATAAAGTCAGTACCTCACTTTTTTCTCATTCCTCATCTGAAATACACCTCAGATGTAGTATTACCCTAAGAGACAGTTCCAAACCTGCTAGACCCACCATATATTAACACTGTTGAATTTTGAGTTTGCTACCAGATTCAAATTATTTAGCTTATTCCTAGCTGTATCATGAATCAAAACATGTTCTAAATCCCCATGTGAATTCAAATTTTAAGGGTCAGCACTCAATTGCATTCTGATTCTGTACACTTGGAAATGTCCAGCAAACTGCCCAACAGTTCCAGTACCTGTGTGCCCCTAAAGAAACTCTATTTTCATGCCTGAAATTCCTTTCTATGACAATATTAGTCAAACGCACCAAGTGGAAAATCTAATTAATAGTAAAATATATTCTAACTGTCATGACCTTGTCTATGTTGTGAGTATTGCTACTTTCAAAACTGTTTTATTTGAACTGGGATTAGGGGTTATAGGAATTATAGGGTCAATTATCTTTGGTAGCTAAAATTAATCTCTTTTTAATTTAATCCCTCAGCACTAGTCTATCACATCCTAAAGCAGTATTATGACTTTAATGAAGCTAAACTGCAAGAATAAACTGTTTTATGAAGGACAATACTTGGATACAGATATTACATATCCAAACATTTAACAAAATAATTTAATATTTTTTTAATTGAATAATAATTATTTTAATAAAATAATAATTTTTAATAAAATGAAATGAATATTTTAATATTCAAATATAATATACGCATATTTAACAAAAAAATTGCAAGGAATATTCTGAAAATCAAAAGTAAATGTAGCCTTTCTGTTCAGTTTTCCTCAGAAATGCTTTCTTCTGAAGAGTATGCAAGAGTTCAAATCCATCTTTAAAATATAATTGTCTTTTTTCTAATAATGCTATATGAATAGACTGGCATATTTAAATGTCACAGCAACAGAAGACAGTGATACCATGTTCTGTCTGTCCATTAGACAAAGGTGAATGAACACCAGGCCCCTGATAACAGGGATCAGCAGAACCTTATGTCAAGAGCTCTACAGATTTCCCCAGCATTTTTTGATCTACATCCCAAATGAAAAAGGTGCACTGAAATTAGTAATAAGACTCCTTTTGTAGTCTAATGGGAGCTGAAATGGGTTAACCGTTTAGAGACCTTTTTTTCTTACAAACTTTTTATTGGCAGATGTTACAACTTGCATGATGATTTCATGATATAGAAGCAGAGGGAAATCATGGCCAAAATAAACCTTGTGACCTGATCTAGACCAGGATTTGACATAGGTCATTCTGACCTGCGTTATTGCCTGTAGTGTAACCTAGTTGTATGTTAGTTACACTTGGACAGACAGGTGGGTGAACCAGAAAATATTCTGTAACAATAAAAGCTTTAACACTGTGAAGTGAATATAACACAAAGATACAGTGAAGGTGTTGTGCTGAAACAAAATGAATACTATAAAAATCTTCCCTACTAATTGCTTTGTTAAAAAAAAAAAAAATCTAAATCAACTTTGCCTGACACTCCAATATTGGGAAAAAACATATTATTTGGTTTTATTTTTTACTGGTTAGAAAAGGGATTTGCAAAATATTATAAAAACATGTAAACACAGTTTATGAGTGTGGGAGTGTTAACAAGCCACATTGCTTAGACAAACATATATTTTCTTTCCCTGCCATATGCTCTTTTTGGTCATATGTTAGCGATAAGCACTTAGATGTGTTCTACTAATGTCTATTCATTATAAACGAGCACAACACAAAGACCTTGGTAAAACCTTCCCTCTGTCAATACTTAAGAAAAGGAAAGCCCAGCGACTGAAAAACACATCTGGAACCTTCCCATCATCCTTTAAAGCTAAATCTCACCTCTGGAGATGGAAATACTTTCTGTGTCAAAAGACATCTTTAAATATTATATCAATTTTTTCACATACGTGATGTCAGAGCAAGGGCATGCATTATCAGAGGCTATGAAAAACAGCAAGCATGAAAAATCAGTGAATTTCACCTTTCAGATGTCTCTGTGTTCTTCAAAACTTTAACTTCCATTAAAAAAAATTCAAACTATTTTTTTTTTTCTGTGTAAATCACTATGCCAATTTTTTATGGGACTGAAACCACAGCACTGGCAGAAGTGTCCCCTCCACCTCATTTCTGTTAATATGATATTAAATTTGAAGCCTTAAAATGATTGCTTAGACACAAATTTTGAGAAGATCATCACATATGAAAACATCCCAGTTTAGTTTTTGTACCTAGATATTTACTTAGTTGTCTTACAAACAACTCAAACATACATTTCTCCCACTTTACAGAAACAAGTGTGATTCACAAGGATATCTATATTTGTTTTGGTCTCTCAAATTTTTTTTTTTATACTTCCCAGATGGACACCTAAATCTTTAAATCATAATTAATTTGAACTGCTAAAAGCAGCTGAAGAAATACCTTACAACTATAGTCATGTTCTTACATTTTTCTTTCAAAGACTTGTGTGCTCCTTCACTCACAGATATATGGACATGCATTTCAAAACCTGCCTGTGACACCAGTGAGACAAATGTTTTAACACTCCACAAGGTAAAGGGTTCCTATATGGTTTCAGGTGTTTTCTAAGCTAAGAATGAACATTTGGAAACAGGATTTCCTCTGGACTTTTCAAAGAATACAGAATTCACTATCACATCTGGAGTTCACACAGTGATATCCTGAAGGTTCTCCTTTTCTGACATCAAAATATATCCATGACTAAACTTTAGCATAAGTTTTATTTACCACAGTTCTCTCTTTCCTCCCTGTAACCCACTACAGTCACTGCAACATTACTATTTGCTTATGTTTTGTCATGGTCAGAAGCCATTTATTTCTGGTGTTAAACAGCCCCATCCTCATTGAGACCAAAGCCTGCTCTCACAGTCTTCAGGAAATCTTTAAGAAAATATATCACTTGCCTATACTTACCATTCATCAGCAGCTGGGACCAGAGAAGTCTAGTAAGGCCTTTGGAGTTTCAGTAATATTGCATATCTCATTCTCAGACACTGCATTTCTATAAACACTGCAGTATTCCTAACAGCATGTCCCATGGAACATGACATTTTGGCGAAGAGGAGTAAGTTGCTATAGGTGCAATATGTTGGATTATCCCACATGCATCCAACTTGCTAGGAACACAAATCAATTCTTCATCATGGGTACAGTTAGTTTAACACACAGAAGATGCTTCAGACTTGCAACATGAACCATGTAAAGTAGTTTGCATATCACCAGCAGCCACCTTTGGGGATTCCCATATGTCTGGAGCCCCTCAGATAATGAAGTTATGAAAGACAAAGTTTTTAGATGTATCAGTATTAGATTTGCTCTTTTTTAATCTGTAAAATAACCATCATATTACCTTTCCCCTTGTTAACACCACCCATCTCCAACTTTCTAAGTATCACCTACCTTTTCTCTTGGACAGCATAACAAGAATATGTCTACTTAATCATTCTGAACTGTCATTTGATTCGGAAGTTGGCTGCTTCAGTTTTAGTCTTGAAAAGTGCTTGCATGCTGAAAAATCTGTTTGTTACGGTTTTTTTCCAATTGTAGTAATCCATCTAATAAATGATGTTAGTTCTATACAAACCTTGTTGTATTATATCAAGTCCACATCAGAACAAAGGGTAGTAGTGCAGCTGTCAGTGAATCATTCTGATCCATGGTTGGTGAAAAACAAAAAAAAAGACTAGGAAGTAATCTATGACTCCTGAGAAACAGCTCTGTAAGTAACATGAAATCAGTCTTAATTAAGTTATGCACTGAATGCTACCTGAACACTGTTAAGAGTTATGGTCTTGAGCACCCATTCAAAGAATAGGAGTCTGATTTCACAGAAAGCAAACAATATTCTTAACATATAGGTAGTTTCAAGGTCAATAGCCTCTTTTCCATCTACAAGTACATTTCAAATCCTCTCAAATACACCTGCAAAAGACAGCCTGAAAATGGAAATGGTATTTATATTTAAACAGAATATTTTTTGTCAGGATGT
This sequence comes from Eurypyga helias, assembly GCF_000690775.1. Classification (NCBI taxonomy): domain Eukaryota; kingdom Metazoa; phylum Chordata; class Aves; order Eurypygiformes; family Eurypygidae; genus Eurypyga; species Eurypyga helias. Next base: position 2,941 of record NW_010243141.1, on the reverse strand, counting down.
ATTTTATTGTTAAAAAGTCAATACCAGTTTTTGGAGACACTCTTGCCTTTCCCCATCTTCCCTCTGATATCACTCTCTCCAAATAATAAGATTCAAAAGCTATTTTGCTGCTTAAAACAGAGGCAGAATTTAGGCTAATCCTAAGGGTTTTTAAAGAAATATCCTTATGAGGCTTCAAATTCTTTGGGTGCTTAAAGGCAAGCATCACATGAGAAAAACCCCGGCTTGGCAGGCTCAGTTCATGCTCAATCCCTAAAATTACCTGAGTGGAGTATTATTTATTGCATATGAGGAATATTGAGACCACCAGCAAGCACAATAGCCACAGTCACTTTCATTCAAGTACACCACAAGGAGCAGCTGCATGAGTTAGTGCTTTGAGCACTCATACAAAAATATGCTTGGATAACTAATTCTAACTCTTCCTCAATCTCAGGATGCACCACCTCTTACCTCCCTTTTGTTTCTCACTAGATAATGAACTACAGGGAAGGGAATGTAGATAGCTTTTTAACTCTCCAAAAGAATGAAGACCAAACAAGAACCTGACATTGCACGTTACATCTATTATATGAAGCTCCCTGATCTGAACTTGTCTAGGTTAGGGTTATATAAAGAATATGCTACAACTTCTCTGTGGGAGTAAAGGAATACTGTTATATGATGAACAATTCCTAAAGCTGTCATGAAAAAAAAAGTATTTTCAAGATTGTAGAATAAGTTGTTTTTTCAAGAGTTATCAAATCTTAATAGACTGGGAAATGAACAGCAGACCAGAGGTTGCTTAAGAATAATTAATAATATTTCCTATTAAAATTTTCAGATCCTTTAGATTAATATTATTAGATGATCAATTTATGGGTGATTTTTCATTCTGTTACATAACAGCATCTCCATTTTATTAATTGAGATAATAGATTAGCAGTTACTATTTAGTATGGCACTGTGTATGGACACATATAAATGCATCTCTCACATCAGAAGTCTGAGATCCAGTCCTGCAGTGGCATTTGTTGCAGTAGCAAAAGTTGCATGATCAAAACACTCCATTTAAAAGCACATTTGTATTATAAAATATGTTATCATGCCTTCCTTTCCTGTGTTGTGATTTTTTATTAATTTCAATGAATTAGCAACCTGGTTTTCTCTAAATAAAAGATGTTGTAGAGCTGATGGTCTTGAAATCAACCTTATAATATAAGCACAGGAAATACTGTGTTGAGTCATTGCACATCATAATTTTTCATTTATTTTGCTTTATACAGTTGCAAAGGTTTCCATTCTCCTAATCAGCCCCTGCAATAAGAAGTCCAAACATTCTACTATTAAATAGTTTCCTTTAAATTAATGCAGTGTTAGTAATTCAACATGCCAGGTTTTATTTTAAAACTTTTGAACGCTTTTCCTTTTAAAGATGTCTTATTAACAGCTCAATCTCTCAATGCTGCATTATTTTTTCATAATCTAAAACTTACAAGTATTTGAAGATCAACTTTAAAAAAATGCAAAAGAAAAAAAACTAAATGAAAAAAACACATTGCAATCTGAAAAGTAGCCATAAAAATTAGTTTTATAAGAGAATACTTTCTGAAGTAATTGGCACAAAGACTATTCTAGTGCAGATTGCCGCAAGTGTGCTCTTGGCAAGAACATCGTAAGCTCTAGCAAAACTTTAATATGCTCAAACTGCCAAATACAAACTGACACCAGGAACCCATGTGTGGCAACAAACAGGAACAAATAAAGTACCTCAATTTAATACAAACCTACATACAAAGGGATCAATTTTTACAATTCGTGGTTTAGCATACAATACAGCTGTCCTCAGAGTGAATATAGAGTAGCTATACATAAGAAATTAGAATTATCAATTTGGGGGAATTTCTCAAGAGTCTTTTTGATATGTAATACAGCAGATATAATGACTAAGAAACCAGACATCAATGAATTAAATGAGATCAGGTTGAGATCTATTTAGAAATGACAGGTTTTAGCTGGAAAAAGAATCTCTTTGATACGACCTCCAAAGCAGACCAGTTGCAGAAGGATTCATGATGAGCAGATTTACGCTTACATATCTCTTTGCTTCACATCTGCTTTTAAATATAAACTCTAAAATATATGATACTGAGTTATTGCAGAATTAAATCTATATAGTAAAAAAGATTAAGAACCTGGAGTTTTCTTATACTTCTAGTAAATTTTATAATGGTTTTTGTGTGTTGAATTCACAGTAACAAATGAAACAGTTAATTTAAAATCTAAATTTCTAAATGATGTATTATAGAATCTGGTTACTGCTGGTATAAGCTAGAAATCTGGCATGCCTCAGAATTTTTGGTAGTCTGCATCTCTGATTTATGGCCAATGCTTATTTAACACTGCAACTCAAATGATAGCTCCACTTTAACTGCAAATCCCTTGATGTTCAAATGCATTGCATTTTTTTTCCCTCAAAGAATGTTTGAAGTCCCCTTTAAAAATAATGCCTTGAGGATATTTTTTCCTTAATACCATTTAAAGAAAGTTGAAAGCATTTAGCTATTGAAGTGTGCAGTGTTCTAATAAAGGAATTGTCATCCCTGCCCATGAGCAAACTGTCTGAGAGCTCACTATTCCAGAATTCTGGTGCTCCTTCCAACAGTAAAAATTAAACCTGAAAAAGAACTTCCATTGCATCAGTTCCAATGTTTATCAGAGTATCAGGGAGGTGGTGAAAACTGGCTACATCATTCTGCAATAGAAGGGGTGGAAAAGTTTTTTTAAAAAAAGTTAGACTGAATCCTGTATGTCAAGGCAACCAAATCTTGTTGCAGTAAAGACAATGAATAATAAGTATTCTTCAGATGCGTGTCTTTTTTTTTGTCTTTTGAGGGAGGAATAAAGTTCTGGTGGGTTTTTCTACCTCCCATCCCCCTCCCCCCTCCCATCCCCCTTCCCC